>NW_027176285.1:10971933-11081933 GCF_023349555.1 Cebidichthys violaceus
TGTAACCCGGGTCAGTCTAAACAGCTGATTATGATCACAGGAAAGTGATACAGAGACGTTCATGATTCACTTCTGTAGTTTTAACATCAATACTGTAGTACACTAAATATTAGTGATTGTGTTCTTTATAAACATGTAACATCGTGTTTTATTGGGCATAAAACCTTCTTGTATAAGTATTCAAAGCTGTCAGCTGAACTGTAACTGATAGTATTCAGTACATTATTAGTATGGCAGTACTGTAAGTAGGATTTGTTGTAGATGGTTGATGTACATATATCTACTGTGAAGCTTGTATTAATGTAGTACATTGTACCAGGTTGTATGTTTCTGTGAAGTAATCAGTAACTAGCTGTTAAATAAATGTGGTGAAGCAGCGTCAAACAGAAATATGCAAGTCAAGTACAAATACATCAAAACTTTACTTTGTTACATTCCACTATGCAGGCTGACGACTGCCAATTTAAAAGTAACTACATTTACTCAAGTATACATTTTAGATACTTGTACTTTACTTGAGTAATTTGTTTTCATTCTGCTTAGTTACTTTATAAATGACAATGTATCAGAGTATTTTACAGTGTAGTATCAGTATTTTCACTGTAACAGTGTATCTTTACATTGCTGTATAAGTACTTTTATTGTAACAGAGTATCTCTACAGTGAGGTATTAGTACTTTTATTGTAACAGAGTATCTTCTCAGTGTGGTAATAGTATTTATACTATAACAGAGTATCTCTACAGTGAGGTATTAGTATTTCTACTATAACAGAGTATCTCTACAGTGTGGTATTAGTATTTCTACTATAACAGAGTATCTCTACAGTGAGGTATTAGTATTTATACTATAACAGAGTATCTCTACAGTGAGGTATTAGTATTTCTACTATAACAGAGTATCTCTACAGTGAAGTATTAGTACCTTTAAAGTGGCCAAATTAAATAGTGAATAGTTAATCTCTTGGTCAGATTGTGCACAGCAGGAATGTAAAGGAGAGGAAAATCATTAAGGTGGGGGGGGGGGGGGGGGGTGAGCACACGGTGAAGGCTCCTAGGGGAGATAAAGAGGGAGGGAAGGAGGGAGGAGGAAGGAGGGAGGGAAGAGGAAGGAGGGAGGAGGAGGGCCGTGCGTGAGGCCGGATTGCGCCACTCTGAACATGGAGTGAATGAATAGATGGCACGGGGGCATTAATGGAGTGGGGGGTTAACTAGAGAGGAAACTCCCACTGAAGGCGGTTCTTCTGCGGACTCGATGTGGAGACAATACCGTGAACGAGCGGAGCGGCGTTTTTCCCACGTTTTCTCTCCGAAAGAAGCTTCTGGATTAAACGGAGAAGAGTTCCCCGGAGGACGGAACCTCTGTTCACCCAGCTTTGACTTCTCGTCCTCGGATAGAACAGAGCTGTTGACCGACGGGAGGTAAAGACCATAACATAATACTGATTCAATCACACGGAAGCTTTATTCTAAGGGTACTTCTGTACTCACCGTCTGTTCTGTGGGGAGATGTTTGTTTGTGGGACAGTTCACTCTGTTTTCTAAGAAATACTTCTAACTTTAAATAACTTATCTAAAGTAAAGAAGAAAGTATATACAAATACGTCATAACAAGTGACGTTAACAGTCTTTGTTAGAGACAGAAGAGTTTTTACTGCAGTAACACTGTACTATTCAAAAAATACTCCATGAGAAGTAAAATCCTGCAGTAGAAGCTTGTTTTGGTAACAATAAAAGTACATTTAATATCTCTCTCTCTCTCTCTCCCTCTCTCTCTCTATCTATCTATCTATCTATCTATCTATCTATCTATCTATCTATCTATCTATCTATCTATCTATCAAAAGGTATTTTTTACAATTCAGGTAGTTTAATCTGCAACAAAGCGTCTTATTTTAAAGATAATCATTTGTTGTAAGAAAAACTACTAACCAGAGGTGGAAAAGAAGTAATACTGCATGACAAAAATACACTACTACAAGTAAAAACCCTGCATTGAGAGTGTTTTGTGGTAAAAGTACACAAGTAGTAGTAGTGTTATAATGAACCCCACTAGTGCAGAACATGTATTTGATACACATTCAGGTAGTTTAACCTTTAATAAGACATAGTATTTTATAAACTGATTGTTTTGTATGAAAATACTAACAAGTGGTGGAAAAGAAGTAATATTACAAGACAGAAATACTCCATCACGTAAGTAAGTACGTGATGGACTTTTACTTAAGTAGTAAGTAAAAGTCCTGCATTGAAGGAGTTTTTTGGGTAAAAGTACACAAGTATTATAGATGCTTAAAGCATCAAAAGTACATCAAAGGTACATAATGTAAAGTAGCCAAAACACTCCATCACTAGTAAAAGCATTCTAAACGTTACTCCAGTATTATTAGGAAAATGTACTTATAGTGTCAAAAGTACTCATGATGTAGAGTAATAACTCCTGTGAAGTATAATTATGCTATTTGATGATTGTTGTTGATTTGTCAACATGTGAACAGTACTTTGATGTTGTACTGGTCGAGATACTTGTTTGACTTAAAGTACGTTTAGCTGATAATACTTCTGTGCTTTTCAATGCAGTATTTGTACGAGTAGTATTGCTACTTTTACCTCGTAGAAAATCATCAAAATACTTCTTCCACCACTGTAAGTACTAGCTGTTTGAGGAGGACATACTTTAAAACAATGTTGTTGGATAGTTTGCTCTTTAGAAATGCATCATAATAAAAAAGTTAAAGTAAATACTTCCCTCTGAGGTGTGGCGAAATATAAAGTATAAGTGGAAATACTTGTGTTAAGTACCTCAACAATTGCAGTACTTTCCCTACTGTTTTTGTTACAGTGTAGTATTTATACTTTTACAAGTAAATGCTCAGAATACTTCATCCATCCTCCAATTTATTCTTATTCATAACCCTAGAGCTTCTTCTTCTTCTGCTTCTTACCATTACATAATGCCCCATTTGCATATTTAAACATAACATTTCAGAAAACGTGTAATACAATAAATACTCATCTTAATGTCAGTAGTAAACTCGTGAAGTTTCATGGTGTTATCTATGAGTTAATTGTTTGACCCTATTCACCTGTAGAGTCTTCTAAATGTCTGTACTTTAACTGAACGTCTCTTTAACTTAAAGGACGTTTTCTCTAAATGGCTTTTTTCTCAGACTCTGATCCAGAAATCTCCACTTCAGTAGCTCTGACATACACCAAACTTTACACTTTCATTCCTCTCTATGTTCTGAAGCTTTCTACAGAAGGGTTTGTTCACACAGCAGTCAGAGACGCATTTATACTACATTTATTAATAAAAAGATGGAGGAAATAGATTTTATTATGGAGATATCATAAATTCTTTAAAAACCTTTAACTCTAATATGTCAACAACATGAAACCAGAATGTTGAACCTGCTTTATCCAAAGTTCAGATTTATGTTCTGGAAATGTATGAAAATTAACATATTTAATAAGATAAAGCCTTTAAAACACACATATTCATAACACTTGTGATACATAACTGTCTGTCTTGATATAAGTAATCGGCTGGTGGATTCTCATTTTGATATCTATCAGTTAAATGTTTTATTTTCCCGTCGTGTGTCGTCTTAATGAACATAATGAAGGTTTTTAATGTCTACACCAGAGCCGGTTCTCTCTTCCTGTTTGTCTGCATCTTGTTTTTCCAGCTCACATGTTTTGTGGCTTCATGAGTCTCCGTGTTAGGACGTGAAAGTATTCAGAGCTGCCAGCCGGCTGCAGAATCTGGTGTGTAGGTGAAGTTTACCAGAGAGGAGGAAAGTTATTCAGAGCTGAGGAGGAGACGGAGCGTTCAAGAGCGTCTGAAATCTGATGCTTCAAACCATTCCTCTCTGTCCAGATGTTGAAATGGTTTAAATCACTGCCTGATGTTCTTAAAACATCATCCGATGACAGCAAGAGGTTTGATTCCCGGGCTTTTGGGAGGTTGCATGTTCTCCTCGTGGCAGTGTGGGTTCTCTCCGGCTTCTCTCCGGATTCCCCCCTCAGTCCCAAGAGAGTTTAGGTTGATTGATGACTCTGGATCGTTCGTAGGTGCAGGATGTGAGTGAACGGTTGTTTGTCTCAATGTGTCGGCTCTGTGAAGGTCTGGAGACCTGACCAGGTGAAGCCAGCCTTCAGGACCCTGACCAGGAGAAGAGGTTAAAGATGAAGGATGACTGAAACGAACGGAACTTGATTGATTGATTTCATCAAGTACGATCAAAATGATCAGTTCAACTGCTGAACAATTTGTTCTTGTAGTTTCTGCAAAAAAAACAAGATGGCGACAGCCAGAACGCCGGTCTGGGGGCTTCAAAACGTTTTCAACATGAAGGTTTCTGTGAAGCTCTTTGATGATTACAAAGAGTCTAATTAATTTAAGTGTGTATTAATAATGTTCTCCATAAACCTGCTAGTCTCGTCATACTGTGTGTGTGTGTGTGTGTGTGTGTGTGTGTGTGTGTGTGTGTGTGTGTGTGTGCAGCATCAAGCTGAAGGACACACTCTGAGGGCTCAGTGATGGCAGCCAACCAGCGTCCATCTTGTTTATCTTGTTTATGAGGCTCATAAGATGATGAAGATGATGATGATGCATTCACTGTCCTCTAACACTCCTTCAGTGTTCACGTCACTTAGCTGAAGTTATCTTCTTCTGATGAATGTTCTGTTTTCTGGAGGAATGTAGAACTCATGAAAGCTTCTTTAGTCTTTAAATAAATCAGTGTATCTTCAAACAGTTCGTATGATATTTATGAAAAGTTACTCTTCATATTTTGTGCTACAAAAGTCCAGCAACACGTTTAAATATCTGCTCTTTACATGAATACAGTCTTTTCAAAATAAACTTCAGTCTTCACAGGAGACTACTTCGTCAGGTTTAGGAAGAGATGGCGGTTTGAAGTGAAGTACTTAAGTACTAATGTTGTGTGATAAATACATCATCATGGTCACGGTGTCATGTTATGAGGAAGTAGTATTTCCTACAGAATGCATACTGCATGTAACAGTGTGTACTTTATAAGCTGCAGTGTGTACTAAAAGTAAGAATAATAAATATGAGATTTGACGCTGTTATTACATTTACTGATATATTGTTTGCATTTGTCTGATGTCACACCTTCATGGTGACTCAGGCAGCAGATGGTCTCTGTGTTTGTTTTAGTCCGTCAGTGTGAGTTTGACACTCGACAGTTATTTAGTAGAAACAGGTGAGATAAAGGGGGGGGGGGGGGGGGGGGGCACAGGTGTGAGCAGCCTGAGAGGAAGCACCAGAGAAACAGTCCTGGTGGCTTTGCATGTTTCCCAGCAGCCACTGTGAACTTAGCAGAGACGCTAATTTTAAAAGTTTAATTTACTAAATGAACATCATGCTGTATTGAAGAAGACTTGAAACTAGATATTGAGACCATAAACTAATGTTTACAATGTTTACTGAGGTAATAAATCAAGAGAGAAGTAGAGTCATTTTCTCATAGACTTCTATACAACCAGAGGAGTCGCCCCCTGATGGACACTAGAGAGAATGCAGCTTTAACACATGAAGCTTTGAAGAACTTTAAAGAACCGGAGGTTGTCTCCTGGTTGGTTTATGTTGGTTTGCCGGTTCCACTCGTTGTCTTGTTTCTTCACAGAACATCGTGTTACTGATGATCAGTGATGTGAAACAAACACAGTCTGCAGTAAATAACCTAAACCATGAATCTGTCTTGTGCCCAGACAGTAAGTGAGGACAACATGTCTCCCCCCCGCTGCCTCCAGCTGCTGCTGTCCTGCATCCTGCTGGTTCTGCTGGTCCAGTTTCCCCAGACTCGGTCCAGACCGGCCACCGAGGATACGGACACAGGTGAGACTCTATTCAGTTTCTGCATGAACAGATGAAGTAGATCTGTTGTTTCAGTCCTCCAGAGGCTCAAACGAGGAAGTCCTGAAACAATTAATCAATTAATTTACAGGCAGAAAATGTACGTGCAACGATTTTGGTAATAAATAGGGGTGTAGCGGTTCACAAAATTCTCGGTTCGGTTCAATACGATACAGTGGTGCCACGGTTCGGTACGTTTTGGTACGTTGTCAGTACAGCAAAAAAGCAGAAATGCCAAATCCTCGCTGGTGAGACTCTCCGTAGGTCTGATAACTCCGCTGGTCACGCCGCTCACTAATCGCTCCATTAACAGCTGTTTCCACCGTAATAATGAGGACTTTAACTGAACAACAGCTGCTAGTAAAGACAACACGGTCAACAACACCTGTAATCAGTTGTCCATGTTGAATTAACCTGGTAGTCGATCGGTAATCAAGACTGTTGTTGTTTGTGAACATTCGGTTACGTGATAGGAGCGTGGCGAATCAGGGAAGGACATCACGTTACGTCGGGTGGGTTGCCATGTTTGAGCGCAGTGGCTCCACCAATTTCAGCTATATTTTTTTTTTTCAAAAGTAATTTAATCTTATTCAAACGTATTGTTCGGTTTGTAATGCCTACCGAACCGTGAGCCCTGTACCGAACGGTTCAATACAAATACGTGTATCGTTACACCCCTAGTAATGAAGCATAAGAAGTTCCTGATCCAGCTTCTCAAATACGACGTTTTCTTGCTTTCTTTGTGTTTTTGTGGTCTAGTCCTTCAGACATGAGGACACCATAAAGTCCAGAGTAACATTTAAAAAAGAACAAAACACACTCATAATAAAACACTTCTTTGTGGTCGGCTATTTGTCCCGCCCCTCCCCCACTGTGATTGGACGGCTGGGTAAAAAAGTGACGAGTTTTAACCAAACTTGAACATTCGTCAAATGTTGTCCTTTTTTACTCTCTAATGGTTAACGTTAAAACTTTATTTACACTCTGATGGTTAACGTTAAAACACAATACGTCTTCAGCGACCAATCAAATACTCTACAACTTTTTGGAAGTAGTTGTATATTAGTGGTAGAAGTAGTCGTGCTTTCATGTAATGTTTATACAAACACCTGTTTTTTTTACCTTTTATTTGTTTATTTAACAAATAAAAATTCTTCGTAGCTGTTAGTTTGGTTTCTGTGCATCAAGAGATGCAGAAAACTATCCCGTACTTTGTAAATACATCTGATTGTGAATACTAAAACTCAACAGTCGTGAAGTGGTGTTTGTGTGTTTGAGGCTCTTTCATGTGTCTGTTCTCAGCTGTGGTCTGCGTTCTTTTAAACTATTATATAAAAGTGTTTCAAACTTTCCAGTGAGACAATGTGTTTAACAGGAAAAGAAGGTTTGGCTGTTTTGGGGCTTTGAGGCATCTGAAACTGGTTAGAGTGATTTTTGATGGCGTGGCTGAGGCTTGGCTCTGGGGTCCTGGTTCTGGTCCTGGTTCCTGGTCTGTGTATCCTGTCCAAATACACGGGACCAGATGCACACAGTCTGGTGTGTTTCGGCCACTCAGACTATGTCATATGAATGTATATCTACCTTCTGTTTGTTAGTTCCAAACATCTGGACTCCAGCTGACGGAGACTCTCCGTGATTCTGTTGTTTTTGAGCCCGTAAAGTCTTGTTTTTCTCTTCAGTCAAGAACTCATCAAATTTAGTCTCTTTTTGATAAACAAAGCCTGCTTTTAATTTCCCACCTCTCTCACTTGGATCCTCTCCTCCCTCTATGCTCTTCGAGAGGATAAACTCAGTTAAATGTTCCTGTAAGTGCCATGAACTCTGTCCCTAAAACCCAGCCCAGTCTAACCAGTAAGCTCTGCTCTTTTTATAAACTGTTTGATGTGTTTAACAGAAGCTGCACATTTGTCATAATCTATATTTTCAGCTCCACAACAGAAGGTTTTGTTTTTCCAGAGATTCTCAGTTTTACTCAGTTGCTTGTTTTTGTATCCAGAGTTTCTGCTGTTCACCTTCAGCAGGATCACAGTCATCATGGGGGAGGGTTGTGTTTAAGGGAGGGCTCTCTGAGAAATAAGGGTTCCAAACGTGTTCTTCCTACCAAGAACCCTTTGACTCTGAGCAACCGTGTTTTGAAGGAAGGCTCCTTTGTGAGATTACTGGTTCCATCGAGAACCGCTTTTTGGAGGAAAAGGTTGTTGAAAGGATGGATCCTCCCAGCTCACACCCTCAAAAACTGTGATGGAGAACCAGGATTATTGTGGGTTGAGCTGCACCACATCAGCCCCGGGCCTTTGGAATACAAAAGTGTTTTCAGTAGAACCACCTGGGCGGGTTCTGGATAAAACTCATTATTTAAAGATACTCTGGGGAAGTGTTGTAGTTTTTGAAGTCAGAGAGGGTTCAAAGAAATATTAATAACTGTGGGGGGTCCAGCCCCCCCCCCCCACACACACACACACTGACGTGTGTGTGTGTGTTGCTGTTAATGGCCGGGCTGAGAGGGAGGAGGTCTCTGAAGTTTAGGAAGTGGTCGGTTAGTGAAGCACCGTGCTGTGGCTCTGGTCTGATCTGGGGTCAGAGGCCAGAGGTTAATCCACAAGCCGGTTTCATTGTCTGTCAGAAGAACATCAGAGAGGAAGCCCTGAAACCTGAACACACACCAGCAGAGCTTATGAACAGCTCCTAAACATTTAAACTTCTTTTGTAGCCGACGCAGTGAAATCCTCTGAAGACGAAGAGGACGACGAGTCATCCTCAGAGGAAAACAAACTGTCCAATGAGCTGTCGACGAGCAACGAGAAGCTCCACAGTAAGCCTCCAGCTCTTCTTCTCTCTTTTTCTGTTTGCTTTTGATTGTGACAACACGGAGTCTCTGCAAACACAAGTGACGTTGATGTTTTTGTGCCTCGTCAGCGTCGGCGCCGCGGTGGGTGATGCCGGACAAGATGGAGAAGCAGCTCCACGCCGTTCCCGCCAGCAGGACGGTGAAGTTTCGTTGCCAGGCGACCGGAAACCCGGTTCCCTCCCTGCGCTGGTACAAGAACGGTAAGGTGTTCAGAAAGGACCAAAGAATTGGAGGGTTCAAGGTGAGTTTCAGAGAACAGCAGAAATCCAACCGGTCGTATCTGTGAGTTTTGTTTTTATTTATTATCTCCTCGATCTTTCAGATCAGAGACCACATGTGGACTCTGATAATGGAGTCTGTGGTTCCGTCGGATAAAGGGAACTACACCTGTGTGGTGGAGAACGAATACGGGAGCCTCAAACACACCTACCTGCTGGACGTAGTTGGTAAGAAGTTACACCTGTGAGATTTGGACCACGTCCGTCTCCACGTCCTTTTTTATAAAGATCTCCGTCCACACTAAAACACGGGTCAAGACCAAGACTTTGAGGGGTTAAGATCGGGCCAAGACCAAGACTTTGAGAGGTTGAGACCAAGCCAAGACTTTAAGGGCTGGAAACAAAGTCAAGACCAAGACTTTTAAGGGTTGTAATTGAGTCAAGACCAAGACCAGAGTGTCTAGGAGAAGAGACAAAGCCAAGACCATGAGAGGTTGAGACCAAGGAAAGACCAAGACCAGAGTGTCTCCAGACCAATTCAAGACCAAGACTTTGAGGGGTTGAGGTTAAGCAAAGACCAAGACCAGAGTAGCTTGAGATCGAGACACCACCTAGACTTTGAGGGATTGATTCCGAGACGAGGCCTTCAAAAAGACCTTTCTGTCTCTGTTGTCAGAGAACACCAAGAAGCTCTGTGTTTGGATGAAAAAACAGGAGAAACTTGTGGACTAAACTGAGACTAACCCTGATGATGGTGAATGAACGTGTTGCTGGTTTACCTCTAACTCTTTCTTTTCAAACTCTCCTCTGCAGAGCGTTCTCCTCACAGACCGATCCTGCAGGCCGGTCTGCCGGCGAACCAAACGGCGATTGTCGGTCGTAACGTGGAGTTTGTGTGTCGAGTGTTCAGCGACCCGCAGCCTCACATCCAGTGGCTCAAACACATCACCGTCAACGGCAGCCGAGAGGCTCCGGACGGACACCCGTACGTCCTCGTCCTCAAGGTTTGTCCTTCCAAATGTTCAGAATTCAAACTGATTTACACCCAGTAGCTCACAGGTAAAGAGCTGCAACCAAGTGGATGTGTTTTTTAGTTAACCTGCATTATTTTACTGATTACTTGCTCTATAAATGTCTTGAAATAGTGAATAATGCTCATCAACTGTTGACCAGCAGTTAAAAACGCAAAGATATTTAGTTTTAAAAGCAGCAAATTGTCACAAATCAATATCTGGAAGTCGAGAATTTTTGTCGTTTTTGCTTCAAAACAACTTAAACAATCAAATCAAAAGTTAATCTGAAATATGGTGAATGAATCCGACCCCACACTCGATCAACATGCCGTTTGATAACAATGTAAAGTTAGAATACTCTTATAATACAATGAGTGTCAACAATAAACTAGCTGAGAAGATTTAGTTAAATATCAATAAATGATAATAGCTAAATGGTGAAAGTAGCTCTGTGCTTGTGGCTATGTTTTTGTTTGTCTACCAGCGATTTACCTTTGTTTTATTTAATCATTTTGAGAGAAGACTGAAGAGATAAAATCATCCAGTGTTTCACAAGATAATTGCAAAATTAAACATGATTTTTGTTTCTCAGAAATGTGTTTTTTGATTCGAGACTCCTCGATTGAAACATTGTCATACCTACAAAGGATTGTCAGGTACATGTACAAACAGTTTTATTTTGGAAGTCATGTTCGCAACTTCCTGTTGATTGAGTGTGATTTGGAGGTTCTGCAGATGTTTCAAAGCACTCAGACCATGAAAATAGAAGAACAGAAGTACAAAAGAAAATGGCGATTATTGTGATTTGTCATGGTAACACGTGTTAACCCGCTCGCTGGGAAAAGAACGGACGCAGCTCTGGCTAGTTGGTGGAGGTTCAGACACTTTTTCTGTAACCAGCGTTGCATTAAAGCATGGTGGAATTGGCACGCTAGCTAACTAGCTAACTAGCTTTAAGGCGTGGTGGAATCAGGCGGCAACCTTCTTGTCCAAAAACGGAAGTTAGCCCGCTAAGTAAAAATGGCCGCCGCTCTGACCACCCTGCTACGTTGATTTGAAGGGGTATTTTATTTCTACGACTCAGACTTCCCTAAAATCTTTACCAGCTAAGATGTTCCTTCAGTTTTAATGGTGCAACTTAAAAAATATTTCACACTTGAAGTGTAATATCCGCTCAGTACCTCTTCAGTAAGAGTCTGTTTATAACTGAGGGGCAGCGGCGTGTCAGGAGGAGCTCTGCCGTGATTCAACGCTATAAAAGTGAAGCGTATTTGTTACCTTCACTCGTGGTGTCTTCTCACTGCATGAGTTCTGTTTCATGTGTCTCTGACTGAGCGGATTCAAACCACATCTGTTGTGGACTTGTGATGAAAGACACTCGTGTGGTTTGTTGTGTCAGGCGCGCTGCCAGCAGCGCGGCACAGATTACTATCATCTTCCTTTTACAGTCACAATGAAAAGAAACAGTTTAAAAACAGGTATTTAATCCTTTTCTTAACCAGTCAGAGTCTAAAGCTCAGGGGGGTGAAGGTGCTGCACAATATTAGCAGGAAATAAACAAATGAATGAATAAAATAAAAGTAATCAAAACAGAAAACGATGCAGATTCATGCAGAAGCAGCTTCAATGTTTTCAATGCATCAGAACTACTTTCTCCTTCTTTAATGCGCAGTTGCTCCACTTTAATTATTCTGACATCATGACAGCAGCATTTAAAGGTGCCCCATTGGAGTTTTTCTTGTAAACAAACTAAAGTTATTTATGCACTTCCCTTCTCCAAAAAAAACATTTGCACAGCAGATTTTTGTGACTGTTTTAAGTCTTTCGTTGTTTACGGCCACGTTTATGAGCTTGCAATCTTCTTCTTCTCTGCTTTTGTTGTTGCGTCACTTTGCTCGTTAGCGCCACCAGCTGTTCAGTGGAACAACAGCATATCAGGGTCATTGTAGGTAAACAAAACAAAACTATAAAGCTATGGGGGGGGGGGGGGTAATATTGCGTAATTAAACTTTATGAGAATTTATATGGTTTCTCGATAAAAGAAAACATCTTTTTCCTGCAAAGTTGTGACTAGTCTACTACTTACTTACATTTTTTCTCTGAATATCACCCCCTCCCCCGACTCTTTAATATAGTTTCTAACCTACGGTGTTGTGTGTGTGTGTGTGTGTGTGTGTGTGTGTGTGTGTGTGTGTGTGTGTATATATATATATATATATATATATATATATATATATATATGTATGTATATACACATATCTGTGTTTGTAAAGATGAACGTCTTCAGTGGGAAGCTGGAGCTGAGAGCCGCAAACAGGAAGTCAGTCTTTTTATCTTGTAAATTAACTCTTTTTATTTCACGTGACATTTCTGCGTTTCTCTTCCAGACAGCGGGTTTGAACACGACCGATAAAGAGATGGAGGTTCTGACTCTGAGGAACGTGACTCTGGGCGATTCGGGCGAATACACCTGTCTGGCGGGGAACTCCATCGGCGTCTCTCATCACTCGGCGTGGCTCACCGTCGTCGATGGTACGGTATGACATTCTGGAGCTCCTCCTGCAGGAACCGTCCACCATATTGATTTGTTCTCTCTCTCTCTCTCTCTCTCTCTCTCTCTCTCTCTCTCTCTCTCTTTCTCTCTCTCTCTCTCTCTCTCTGGTCTCAGACTTGCCTCCCGCCCCGCTGCACTCTCAGACGTACCTGGAGATCTTCATCTACTGCCTGGGCTTCTTCATCATCATCACCCTCATGGCCACGGCGGTCGTCTGCAGACTCTGCTGCGCCCCGAAGAAGAGCGACTTCAGCAGCCAGCTGGCCGTCCAGAAGTTAGCCAAGAGCCTCCCTCTGAGGAGACAGGTAGCGTCCTCTCTCTCTCTGGCTTGTTCCACTTCCTGTTTGTTACTGCTGGCTGGAGTAAAACCAACAGACACACATTCACATCAGGACTAAACTACACTTTGTCTGATTCACACTCTTTGTTTAATAAAACATTCTGGGGTTAAAATCTCATTATAAAGTATTTCACATGTGTTTTCAATAACACATGCAGAAAACAAGGTTGCGATTTATCAAACATGTATCTCTTCTAGATGTCTGCTTTACCTGTTCAATAATAAATGAGGTGATAAAAACAGTCAGGAACGTTTATTAAAAGCACAAATCAACTCTTCTCATGATTTATAGATCTTTTTTTTTAAAGTTGGTTCCCAGAAAAAGGAGTTTTAGAAACACATTTTTTTGGAGTTTTGTGTCTTTGATGAAAAAACACAAAACAACAGAGTCTCTTCTCCCTTTGCAGGTGTCGGTCGAGTCCTCGTCCTCCCTCCAGTCGGGGATGTGTTTGATGCGTCAGTCTCGTCTCTCCAGCGGCACCACCACCATCCTGACGGGAGTGTCGGAGTACGAACTCCCCTACGATCCCGCCTGGGAGCTTCCTCGTGACAGGTACGATATTCTGCAGGTTCAACCCTACCGGAGAGCTTCATGTTTCTGTTACACCCAGGAGACAACCTCCGGTTCTTTATGTGTTAAAGCTGCATTCTCTCTAGTGTCCATCAGGGGGCGACTCCTCTGGTTGTATAGAAGTCTATGAGAAAATGACTCTACTTCTCTCTTGATTTATTACCTCAGTAAACATTGTAAACATGAGTTTATGGTCTCAATCTCTAGTTTCAAGTCTTCTTCAATACAGCATGATGTTCATTTAGTAAATTATGATCCATTTAGAGTCAAACAGACCATAAAGCAGGGGATGCTTTAGGGGCGGGGCTACGCAGTGATTGACAGGTCTCTACCACTTCTTATACACGGTCCGTGGTTTCACCTGATTCTGGTTTATTTCCTGTATTTAGTGACTGACTGCAGTCTCTCAGTGCTTCAGCCTTCAGTTAGTCCTGTTTCTGCTGCTGTCTTCATGACAAATTATATCTGTCTACCAAGTGGCAATAAAAGTGCCGCCAGTAGATCCTCAGAAACCCACAGAACGGTTTGTAACGGCTTCTAATTTCTACTCCTTCTACTTGTGTGGCCGTCCTCGACCTCGTTGCTTCTTTTAAAATACACAAGTCTTGTTTCACCAAAAACACATTAATCAAGCAAGAACGTTTTAACGCGACGTCGTCTGACGAGGTTCTGTGGTGGCTAGTTAAATTTAAAAAATCCTGTTATCCTTGAAGATAATGTGAACGACGTTTATTCTATCTGAATAAAAAATTAAAAGATTTCCATCGTGATAACTTAACAAAGGTATTGACATTCTTTTCAGTTCTTTTAATAGAATTAACCCTTAATTCTAACCAAACCAGAGTATGTGATTGTTTGAACGGTGGAAAGACTTTCATGAGTTTTATTTAGTGTCTGTTGACTTTAAATAAAATGTGTTTTCCAACATGGTGAAATTACAGTTTTTGTCAATGGAGTCTAGTGTATTTGGCGAGAGCGATAAAGCTGCTGTTTCTGAGTAAACAAACAGGATTTTACTCTTTAACAACAAGTCAGACACCAATAACAATCTGATCTGTAGTTTTTAGCTTCTACTTTATATTTCTAACCTATTTTCATGTCGGTAACATGTTGGTAACATGCCTAACGTATTGATAACATGTCGGTAACATGTCTAACGTATTGATAACATGTTGGTAACATGTCAGTAACATGTCAGTAACATGTCTAACGTACTGATAACATGTCAGTAACATGTCTAACGTACTGAGAACATGTCGGTAACATGTCGGTAACATGTCTGTTGCATGTCGTCCTCAGGCTGACTCTGGGGAAGCCTCTGGGTGAAGGATGTTTCGGTCAGGTGGTTCTGGCTGAAGCTGCCGGGGTCGACAGAAACAAACCGACGCGTCTCTCTAAGGTGGCTGTGAAGATGCTGAAAGGTGAGAGCTGCTTTCTAAACTGAATGACGTTGTCGGTCGCATTTGCATATTTAAACATAACATTTCAGAAAACTTGTAATGGAAAAGCAATTGTCTTAATAAAAGTAATCAACTGGGGAAGTTTCATGTTGATAATTATTAGTTAAAGATTCTTTTAGTATATTATTATCTATAGTCCAGATGTTGATCCTCTCACTCTCTTCACATGAGAGTCAGAATGATTTGATCTGAGGCCGTCTTGTTGTCGTGTGCAGCTGATGCCACAGAGAAGGACCTTTCTGACCTGATCTCCGAGATGGAGATGATGAAGATGATCGGCAAACACAAGAACATCATCAACCTGCTGGGAGCGTGCACTCAGGGCGGTGAGTGTGTTCACGAATGAGCGACGACCTGTCGGTGTTGATGTGTGTTATCCAGATGTTAACGGTCGACCTCGTCCGTTAGGCCCCCTGTACGTGGTGGTGGAGTATGCCTCGCAGGGGAACCTGAGGGAGTTCCTCCGCGCTCGCCGACCGGTCGGGTTGGAGTACTGGAGCGGGCCGAGGCAGGCGTCTCTGGGAAGTCTGGAAGTCAGGGAGCTGGTGTCGGCTGCGTACCAGGTGGCCCGAGGGATGGCCTACCTGGCCTCCAAGAAGGTCAGTCAGTGTGAATCTGAAACGCCCCGTCAGTAAACCTCTGAGCCCCAAAACCCGCTGGCTAGATTGAAAAGCATGTTTTCTTTAAACCATCGCCAAAACTACACCGTTTTTCACAGACAGAAACTGTAAAAAACATAATTATTGTCAGATTTTCATCTCCTTGAACACACCATGTGTGACGAACGCTTCCATCAGAGAAAGCAACTGAAACTCTCATTGATGACTCATTTAAAATCTCTCCTCAAATAAACCGTTTGTTTTAACCAGATTGTGTAAAAACATTAAATTGTGAGCTCCTCAGTGAAACTATGAAGTCACGATTGATTCATTTTAGACTAACAGTCATGTGACATCAAATCAGAGAAACTTTGACTGAACTTCAGGAAGTGAACACAGAGCAGAGAGGAGAGGGTTAAATTAAATTAATTAATAATTATATTTCAATTAGCCTTGGCACCGTTAAGTGGCTGATGTATGGAAAGCCAAAAGTGACATTAAAAGCCTCTATTTTCACCCGATTTAAAAAATAAAATAAAAATGTGTTTTAAGAAGTGATTTACAAGAGAATATTATTAACAACCTGACACATTCTGCTGAGCTGCACCTCTTCATGTTTCCAGCTTTCAGACGATGAACCTCTTCTATGTGGCGTCTTCTATTGATCTGCCCCCCCCCCCCCCCCTATATATGAACCAGGTGTCCATGGAGATGATGTAACGCTGCTGTGTCTCCTCTCAGTGTATTCACAGAGACCTGGCGGCCCGGAACGTGTTGGTCACAGAAGACGACGTCATGAAGATCGCTGACTTCGGTCTCGCCCGAGACGTCCACCACATCGACTACTACAAGAAGACCACCAATGTAAGACTGAGCATCAGCTGACTGGCGTCTTCATGTCTTCATGTCTTCATGTCTCCATGTCTTAATGTCTACATGTCTTAATGTCTACATGTCTTAATGTCTTCATACCTTCATGCTTTTTCATGTCTCCATATTTTCATGTCTCCATGTCTTAATGTCTACATGTCTTAATGTCTTCATACCTTCATGCTTTTTCATGTCTTCATGTCTACATGTCTTAATGTCTTCATACCTTCAGGCTTTTTCATGTCTTCATGTCTCCATGTCTTCATGTCTTAATGTCTTCATACCTTCAGGCTTTTTCATGTCTTCACGTCTCTATGTCTTCATGTCTACATGTCTTAATGTCTTCATACCTTCATGTTTTTTTATGTCTTCATGTCTTCATGTCTCCATGTCTTAATACCTTCATGTTTTTTTGTCTTCGTGTCTTCATGTCTCCATGTCTTAAGGTCTTCATGTCTTAATGTTTTTTCATACCTTCATGCTTTTTCATGTCTTCATGTCTACATGTCTTAATGTCTTCATACCTTCATGTCTTAATGTCTTCATACCTTCATGTTTTTTTATGTCTTCATGTCTTCATACCTTCATGTCTTAAGGTTTTTTATGTCTTCATACCTTCATGTTGTTTTATGTCTTCATGTCTTCAGGGTCGTCTCCCAGTGAAGTGGATGGCACCAGAAGCTTTATTTGATCGCGTCTACACGCATCAAAGCGACGTGTGAGTTTCAGCTTTAAAGACTTGTGTTTTAATTTATCTGTAGTTGTTGTTTGTTTTGTTTCAGGCATTTAATAATATAATATATAAGTCTGAATATTAATCAGATGAGTCACGACGACGACTAATGGAGATATTCATATTCATATGAGTTCATCTGCTGGTTGTTTTTGTTGTTTGCTCTGTAAAAAAAAGAAAAAGCTCATCAAAGCTTCACAAAGTCCAAGAAAATATCTTCAAATGTCCCAAAGACGTTTAGTTCACAAGAGAGAAAAGCATCAAATATTCACATCAGAGAAGCTGGAACAAGCTAATTTTTTTGCTGTTTTTTACCTGAAAAACGACTCAAACGATGAATCAAACATGGCTGTTGATTGATTAAGAGATGGATCAACTATTGTTTCTATTTGCATAAATTAATAAATAAAGAAAATACAGTGAATCTTGCTTAGTAAGCATCATGATGCAGCAGTCTCTTACAAAATTATACAAATGTATCCTGAATTCCATCAAACAATGTGGTTAAAATAAATGTTAAACATGTGATGATGATTATCGGTGGCTTTCCTCTCTCTCTCTGATGACGGCCATGTTGTTCATCATTGTTCAGGTGGTCGTTTGGAGTCTTGCTGTGGGAGATCTTCACCCTCGGGGGGTCTCCGTACCCTGGAGTCCCCGTGGAGGAGCTCTTCAAGCTGCTGAAGGAGGGACACCGCATGGAGAAACCCTCGGCGTGCACCCAGGAGCTGTGAGTCCACATCGAAAACCTGGTCCTCAGAGCGGAAACGTAGACCGTACATAGACTTTGAGTCAGTCCTACAATGACAAACAAGAAGTATAAATGTTCTCGTGTTCCTCTGAGATGAGACGTATTGATGTTATTGTTGTTTTTATATATCATATCTTGTTAAAATACTTTGTCATCAATATTACGTAGTCATATCTTATGTATATTACTAAACAAAGATCAGAGAACATCTCGTCTGAAGGACAAACTGGTGAATAAGTGTTGATGTCTGCTGCTGGTTATTGTGTCTTCAGGTATCTGATGATGAGAGACTGCTGGAACGCCGTTCCGTCTCGCAGACCGACGTTCTCACAACTGGTCGAAGACTTGGACCGCATTCTTTCTCTCATGGCGAACCAGGTAACGTGTTCATCAAGATACCTCCATTCAATTCATTAGAAGTTAATATTGATTAGACATCGACTACTTCAGCACATTCAGCATTGAGCCTCATTCACCAACTGTTCTCAAGAAGAAACTTTTAAGAAGAAATACAATTTTCACCGATGTTTTCTTATTTGGGATTTCTTAAAGCTGCATTCTCTCTAGTGTCCATCAGGGGGGCGACTCCTCTGGTTGTATAGAAGTATATGAGAAAATGACTCTACTTCTCTCTTGATTTAATACCTCAGTAAACATTGTAAACATGAGTCTATGGTCTCAATCTCTAGTTTCAAGTCTTCTTCAATACAGCATGATGTTCATTTAGTAAACTATGGTCCATTTAGAGTCAAACAGACCATAAAGCAGAGTATGCTTTAGGGGCAGGGCTACACAGTGATTAACAGGTCTCTACCAGAGACGTATACAACGTCTCTATATCACTCCTCCTCAGTCCATATATGGTCACTTCCTGTTCACTGGTTGCAAAAAATACCGTAATGGCGAAGGCCGTAATCCAAGATGGCGACTACTAAATTGCAGTCGACCTCACAATGACTATGTCCACTTCTTATAGAGAGTCTATGGTTAGCCTGTGTCGCCCACCGTAGCAAAGTGTTAATTCCATCAGTTAATTGTATTTTTATAAAGAAAATCCAGTAGTTTGGGCTGAAAACGGCTAAAAATGGCTGCAAATGTTCCCTGGGACACTCTGACTTGCGGCTGAAATCTCTGAGGTTTGGAGTTTTGTTTCAGCGTTACAAGTCTGTTCATACCGTCCGATATCTAATCCTGTGATTCTGTCTCTGCAGGAGTACCTGGACCTGGCCGCTCCTCTGGTCCAGTATTCTACGGTCGCCTCCTCCTCCGACTCGGCTCATTCCTGTAGCTCCACATAGGCGTCCTGGGACCTTTTCTTTTTTTTGCATTCCTGGATCGCCTTCAGCCTGTTTCCTCTGCTGCGCCGGGCGGCGGCGGTCTCAGACGAGGCCGGAGGAGACTCAGAAGAAACCGCCTCACTGTCGTCCATCAGCGGCCGCCTGATGTGAAGAACAGCTGGACTGAGCTGGACTCCCCAGTTAGGCCTCAGGAAGCAGCATCTCATTCATAAAGACTAAGTTCACCTGAGAGAGGACTGTGAGAGCTGCTGCTGTGCTGCCCATTGCATCAGTGCTTTGGTTATGTTAATAATAATAATAATAATAATGTGTGAATATTGTAAATAATAGTTTGTGTTATGTGGAAGACCAAACTGGATTTAAAAGAAAAATACGAAATGAAAGGGAAAAGTAAATAAAGGGAGAAACAGATGAATGAATCAAATACACAAAAAAAATATAAATAAATCTGTAAATGTGTAATAAAATTAATTATACTCATTTATAGATTTATTTCTTTGTGCTTTTGTTTTCATTAATTTATTTTGCACCAATATTTCATGTATTTTTCTCTACAGTAAAGTCACATTGCCAAAGATGACGTACACGTCAACATTGCACTTATCCTCCCGCTGATTACAGCCCGCCATTTTCAGAAAATGCTTCTAGTTGAATGTGTAAAATTAACTGATTAACAACAGTATTAAAATTCTTTTTTGAATTTTTACTCCGGTTGAGACATTGTTGTGATTAAATGGACAAAAGGCGTCATTTTCTCTCTTTGACAAACTCTTAGCTGTGTCCTCACTTTGTAGTTAAAAACGTTGGGTCCTCACGATGTAGCAAGTACAAGACACACACACACACACACACACACACACACCTTCCTCTAGCTGGTTTTCTCTGCAGAGCCTGAATCAGCGTTTCCTTCCCACAGAGAGGAAACGTTGTGTGTTACGTTGGACAGGAGGCTCCTGTGAACGTCCATCATGCACTTCTGTCTCTGACATCTTATTCCCTCTGCAGCCGCTGGCTGGCTTTACAAATCATACTAAATCAGTTAGAACGGCCTCTGGCTCTCTTCGTCCTTCTGCTTCCTGTTTTCCAGCAGTAAAAACATCCCTGATGATCTGAATCATTTCCAGAGAAAACTTCTTGTTCTCTGTAGAAAAGATGCTGCAGATGTTCAGTAAACTTCTATCGTGCCAAAACATTCTAACATCAATATAATAACTTGGTCTGAGCTTCAAACTATGGGCTCTCATCATCCCTCTAGTCATATGCACTCATTACATGCATAGTGTCTTTTCAAAATAAACTTCCATCTTCACAGCAAGTTAGGATTAGGCAAAAAAAACACTTGCTTGAAGAAATTGTTCAACCCTGAGGGGAATACGTTTACTCCTTTTCAAGATGTTCCGATTGAGTCCTCTCTCTCATATACAATCAATATGAAGCTACAGCCAGTTAGCTTAGCTTAGCTTAGCTTAAGATAAAGACTGGAAACAGCTAGCCTGACTGTCCAGAAGTAACAAAATCCATCTAAAGCTCACAGATAACACTAAAATATATGTGCAAAAAACATTTTATGTTATGGGGGGTTATATGTTGAAGTATGTCTTGGTCAGTTCAGTGAAAACTAGACAAAACGGTGATGATTTAACTCTCTACAAGAAACATAGTTGTTAACAACTTAAACTTTGAAAAAACATTTGTTTGGCCCAAATTGTTAAATCTGTAAAACAATTACTTATAAGTACTTTTGATCTCAGTCTCAAGTTTGAGCTCCATGTGGGATATTTTGTTTAATTTAATTTAGTTTTGTCATACTTTATTTTTATTTAGTTTGAACTGACAGTTCCTTCTGGAGATAAAGTCATAAAACAATCTCACTACATGTTGTATGATTGTGCTTTTTTCTTCAAACTCAATCAAACCTCATCTTCAGCCTAAAGATGTGAAAACGTCCTCCGTGCTTCACACTTTTATTCCTAAATATCATTAAATTAAAACGTTTTTTAACTTCTGCTGCAGAATTTAAACTTTGCTTCCTCATTTAAAACTTCAGTCAACAGCAGCGTGTTTGTCTCACAGCTGCAGCTTTTATCGGCTCTACTTCCTGGAAATGTTAACACGTGAAGCAGTGACTCCTGGGGGGGGGGGGGGTGTGTCTCTCTCTCACCTGCCTGATGGGAGTTAATGGGCCATAAAGGAAGTTACGTGTCGGCCATTAGCCGAGCGACAGATGGCCGAGTGAGAGACATCAACACCTCCAGCATCGAACCGACGAGTCTGAACAAACACTCAAGATATTAAACTGTTTCACTGTTTCTGGTCACGTCCATCAATCACTGACCATCTTTTTACAAACAAAACTCACATTTTTCTTTGTTTCATTCTCAGTCTGGAGAGTTTCAGAGCCATCAGGTCCTCCTGCAGACTGTCAGACTGAACTCTGATCAACAACGCTGCTGTGTGACCCGTCAGGATCAATAAGTATGAATATAAAGACACCAGTTTTAATGACTCGGTAAATAGAAAAATGCTATATTATCACGAGGAGAAAGTCTGAGGTCTGTTCATCGTTGATGCTGCAGAGTGAAAGAAGTATTCAGATCTTTTACTTCAGGAATAATATCAAATACTCTGTTACAAAGTCCTGCTTTCAAAATCATACAGAGATGAAAGTAGTATTATCAGCTTCATGTACTTAAAGAACTAGCAGTACTGATACAAAAGTTCTCATTGTGCAGTAAAATGTCTCCAACGTTAAGGTACTTCATTACATTCAAAATCTTAAGTACAAATACAGAAGAGTTATCAGTAAATTGTCCATAAAGTATCAGTAGTAAAAGTACTCATTGTGCAGTAAAAGTACTCATTGTTCAGTAAAATGTACTTAAAGTATCAGTAGTAAAAGTACTCATTGTGCAGTAAATTGTACTTAAAGTATCAGTAGTAAAAGTACTCATTGTGACTGATGTGTGATGTGACATTATTAGATAGTTAATACTGAAGCATCATTGTCAGAGAAAGCATGTTACTGCTTTAACTGTCGCTGCCGCAAGGAATTGTGGGACAGCATTATCTCCTTTCCTTTGGTAAAAAAGGTCTAATCCCAGTGTCCTTCCCTAAGGCCTTAAACCCTGAACCCTCAGGGACCAAACTGACGTGTGAGAGTGTGTGAGAGTTTAAAATGGTGTAAACACGAATGGGACAATCTCTTGGTTGTATTTTTTTACTCCCTGATTTGAACGTCCTCCGGGGTCTTTCCTCACAAGATGAGATGGCCTTAAGGGGGGACGTTGGTACCGGGCCTCAGACTCTCTGGACCTGCGAGTCTCCATCTGCCCTCAGACTCACCTCACCTGTCTCAGTCACATGACTCTCTCATTCACCTGCTCACCTGTTTCCACTTTCCTTCATCAGCCGTGTCAGCAGCCTCCTTTTCTCCAGATCCTGAACGTTGTTGATGCCTCTCAGTCATCTGGACCTGAACCTGATTCTGTTCCTTCGTACCCGTTCCTGGACTCTGACTTGGTACCTGGTTCCTGATCTGCTCACCTGTCGTCCCCTCTGGACTTCCTGTTCCTTCACCTCAAAGTAAAATATCATTCGTTCTACCTGTGTGCATGGGTGGCTTATGAGACAATACAGCAGGACACACAGACACAAAGACTCTTTTTGTGGTTGTTTTGTATCTCTTTGTAGTCGCTACTCATCTCTCTGTGATTTTATGTCTCTTTGTAGTCATGTTAAGTCTCATGTTAAGTATTTTTTAAGTTGTGTTGAATCTGAAGTTGTTTAGAGTCTTTGTAGTAGTTTCATGTCTCTTTGTAGTAGTTTTGTGTCTCTTTGTAGTAGTTTCGTGTCTCTTTGTAGTCTTTTTGTGTCTTTGTAGTTGTTTGGTTCATAGTTTTGTGTCTCTTTGTAGTAATAATTATAATAACTATTGTGCTTTGACAGACGAGGATCAGGATACAGTACAAGGCCAAGGACAGAAAGCCAAAGAAAACCAAAAAACTAAGTTAAAATGTAAACACAAATAAAACAGCACATTAGCTAAAACAATAAAAACATAATAATACAATAAATTCAAATAAAATGACATCATCATCACGTCATCCAGTCGCTTTATGTCTCTGTGACATGTTGTAATTCCACTCCTCCCTCTAATGCAGTAAATTCACTGGTCATGACAAAACTATAAGTAGCATAAAATAGAAATACTTCAGTACTTTCACTTTTACATTACTTGAGTAAATGAGTGCTTATTTACTTTCCACCTCTGTTATTCAAACACGAGAACAGTTTATGGGCAGCTGGAAAAAAAGGTCAGTCATCAGTTTAAAAACAAAGTAAGATGATATTTGTATACACATTAACACCACCTGCTGGTTCTTCTACAAGCTACACTAATAAAGTTTAAAATGAAATTTATTCTTCACCTTTCAAATAAACAATCTTTTTGACTTAATGGTGCATATTGTATAATTATTTATTTATTAGAACTAGAGGAAGAAAGGAGTTTACTATTCCTTCTTACAGGAATACATTTTTACTACAGTAGAAGTAGTATTATAAGAAGTCTGTTTATTTTACATTTAACTGTATTATTACTGTATGTGTGTACTTATACAACACACATACTGTTTGTTTTGATCAGATAAAGAATAATCACACGTGCCAGAAATCATATGACATCATTTATTTCTAACACAAACCAGCCTTTTATGTTTGTTAACTTCTCATTCAAACATCTCACACAACTCAAACTATTAAAGTGATCTCAGACCAGCAGTTCGTCCTCTTAACAGGAGACATGAAGACGCTCCGCGACCAGCGGGGAACGTTTTCAGGACCTCCTTGGCCTCTCTTCCCTCTCTCACTACGTTAAATACAACTCATAAATTAACTTGTTTAAGAAAATAAATATTTAATAATCATCACTGTAAATCGGCCTTTTTTTAAAATGTCGGTAGCAGGTCGGACCGAGCGAATCACCCTAAATAATAATAATCATAATAAGTAATTATTACCCCAATCACCATCTAAAGCTGCACGTCATTGATCTGCATGTGTGATCTACTGTTCGGCTCTGCCCCCCCCCTCCACGTCGTCCACAGACCTCTTCCTGGCGAACAGGTGGGTCGGGTCTCGGCCCCTGAAGCCCGGCTGGATGTTGAACACGGGCATGTTCCTCCAGCTGGATGGGTTGTTGATGGCGGCGGAGCCGGAGCCGGCGGCACACGGTTTGTTCTGGACCAGCTGGAGGAAGGTCTCCATGTCAGGGCCCAACCGGGCCACGAGGCCGGTCCTCACCGTCGCCACCGTATCATCGTCGCAGGCCTGCAGCGTCTGCAGCAGAGTGCTGTAGTATCTGGAGGAGCAGGGACAGGAAGTCAGGAATGTGCAGATAGAACTTTATTAAAGTCCATCAGGGGGCGACTCCTCTGGTTGTATAGAAGTTTATGAGAAAATGACTCTACTTCTCTCTTGATTTATTACCTCAGTAAACATTGTAAACATGAGTTTATGGTCTCAATCTCTAGTTTCAAGTCTTCTTCAATACAGCATGATGTTCATTTAGTAAATTATGATCCATTTAGAGTCAAACAGACCATAAAGCAGGGTATGATTTAGGGGCGGGGCTACACAGTGATTGACAGGTCTCTACCAGAGACGTATACGTCGTCTCTACGTCACTCCTCCTCAGTCCTAATATGGTCACTTCCTGTTCACTGGTTGCAAAAAGCAACAACATGGTGACAGACAATATGACGAACTCAAAGCTTCAAAACGTTCACAAACCGATGAGACATCATGACGACTATGTCCATTTCTTATAAACATTGATTGTCTATTGATGGTACAAACAATAACTTGTGACTGTATTTCCGTCTATGTGACGTTATTTTGAGTGTTGATGGAGCTGCTACAATGTTAGCCTAGCCTAGCATCGATCGAACCAAACTCCATTCAGAAAACAAGCGTTTTAAAAGTTGTTTGCTTCTCGTCTTAAAGCCAGACCTAAAAAAAGATTGAAATCTGACTTTTTACAAATCTGTTTCACTATGTCGTTATTACAGCATCCTTTTTTTTTATCAGTTTATCTACTGAGGTGAGACAGGTGTGTGTGTGTGTGTGTGTGTGTGTGTGTGTGTGTGTGTGTGTGTGTGTGTGTGTGTGTGTGTGTGTGTGTGTGTGATCGTGCTCACCTGTTGGGGAAGTGCGTGGGAACCTGCACCACCTCTCCGATGGCGTCAGGGTTGGTTCGAGCCACAGTGCAGATGTCCAGACTGCTGTAACACTCTTCCTGCACCTTTTATAATTAAATACAAAAAGACAGGAACTCAGCGACCAATCAAAAGTGAGGAACTCAGAGACCAATCAAAAGTGAGGAACTCAGAGACCAATCAAAAGTGAGGAACTCAGAGACCAATCAAAAGGCAAGATGGCTGTGGTCACAAACCTCAGCAATCATCCTCTGGAAGATGTTACAGCGACGGATCGTTTGGAAAACCTTCGATGAGATTCCCTGAGAGATGCAGTGAAGACTCTTCTTCACAAAGGTCTTACCCTGAAGAGGGAGACAGGCAGACAGGTGAGACAGGCAGGTGAGACAGACAGGGGAGACAGACAGACAGACAGACAGACAGACCTCTGTGTTGAAGGTGGCAGCTGATTGGAGGAAGAGCTCACAGATCTCGTGCATCCCGTCCGTGTCACAGGTCGAGTTTTCTAGACAAGAGAAGAATCCACAGCCGACGGCCACGGCTCCATTCAAACATCTGGCAACGTCAGCTGCAGACAGACAGACAGACAGACAGACAGACACATATACATTAACATATTTAAACACATGACCAATATGTCAACACAAAAGTTCAGGAAAAGTCCGAACTATCAGCACAAAAACACTGCAAATGTCCTTTAACAATGAAAATATTAAAACGTATTTCAGTCATAAATTCATCTTGTTGAGACTTTAAATATTTTCTTGTTGGTGAAATAAACAAAACCAACGGATGAGGAAGTGTCTGGAGCAATAAAACAAGATGATGTTCTACATTTAGAATCTTACTTCAGTAAGTTAAATAACAACTTTAGTTACTTTTCAGATTATTAAAACTAAATATAATCAAGTAATACATGATATATAATATTATATGTTAAACTACCTAGCTCTGTATTGTACATTTAATTACCCAGAATCCCCCATTATTTACTACCAAAGCAGAAACTGGTCCTGGGGTTCTACAGAAATACGAAAAATATTAAAATTAAAACAAATATAATATTAAAATATTAAAATCTAAAGCAAAAAAGAGAAAAAAAAAAAAAAACGGAGAATTTTCAACCAAAATAACAAAAAACAATAAATTGACAACAATAGAACTACTAATAACAATAAAAACTAAATAATAAATTAAACAAAACAACAAATGACAACAAGTCAAAGAAAACACAAGCAAACTAGTTCATAAAGTCACTAAAATTAAAATGAGCTCAACCTTCACCAGCTGCAACATTAAAGTGATGAACACATGAATGCATAAATAGTTATAATACTATAATATATATATATATATATATATATATATATATATATATATATATATATATATATATATATATATATATATTATTCTGCATGATGAGTAATTTTAATATAAGTATAGAGGGATAAGTTTCTATCGTTCTAATCTCACTTAACGTTCTGCAAACAAACTTTAAATGTGAACCGGAGAACAGAACCGGGACTCACTCGGGCTGTTTGCAGAGAATCGTGCCCGGCGGGGAGCGGCCTCATCCGGCAGCAGCTCGAAGCCCGTGGCGGAGCCGAGGAGGAGGAGGAAGAGCAGCGAGGAGCCGGACGTCATGGTGTCTGTCTGAGAGGAGGAGAGCTGGTCCTGGTCCTGGTTCAGGTCTCTGGTCCAGGATTTATACATCAGGACCGTGTGGGACGGACCAATCAGAACTCTCTGTGTGTGTCTGTGTGTGTGTGTGTGTGCGTTAATGGTTTATTCATGGCGGTAATTAACTAATTAACATAATTGGATATTTCCACGCATTCCACGAGACGAGCGGAATTTCCGAGCAGTGACGTCACCGGGTGGTTTTGGACTTAAAGTTTCAGTTACTTTCAGTCTTTTTGTGATCTGAAACAAGTAAAGATCTTGTAAAGATATAAATATCGACACAAGAAGGAAACTTCTCATTCTTTGTTCTGTGAAGAGATGAGTTTAAATGACGACTCACTGTACTTCAGTAAAAGTACCACTACAATGGGAAGAAGAAGAAGAAGAAGAAGAAGAAGAAGAAGAAGAAGAAGAAGAAGAAGTTCTTATACATGATATGTTATGGATTTTGTACTTTTCTCTAATATTAGATTTTTACTATAACTACAATAATCACAGTTTGATTCAGAAACAGATAAATAAATGTATTATATATTATATAATGACTATTTATATAATGATATATAATAATATCTTAGTTCTATATTGGAGGTGAAATGTCTCTTTGGTCTCAGAGATTCTGGAGATTTTAGATTATTCATCAGAGCAGTTTTTTAATAATGTTCTTTATTTTCTCAGCTTCTTTGTTTTAAATCTTACAAACTGTGTCGTGGAGTGGAGTAAAAGTACAATAATCCCCGTGTACTTAGTATATCTTTAGTATAAAGATGGAGCAATCAGAATAATTCTTATATCACTGTCAGATGTTTTCCAGCAGACTGATTTAAGGAACGTATTGAAAGGAGTCTGGCTTCTCTTGAGTCTGGTCCCTCTGGGTCCCTCTGGGTCCAGGTCCACATCTTTTAGTTGTTTAAAGGAACAACAGGCCTCATGCAGGAAACACAAGAAGAAGAGGCTTGTTGTTCTCATGTAAGCGGTCCGGTCACCCCTCAGGAAAAACACTGTTAGCTCTGTTAACACCGTTAGCTCTGTTAGCACCATTAGCTCTGTTAGCACCGTTAGATTTTAGCCGCCGGCCATGTTAAGAGCTGTTGAGAGGCAGTCGAAATGCCTCCTCATATTAATTACCTTTTAACAGTTAAATAATGATGCATTTATTTCTACTAATATTGCCTTTTATTTATTCTAACTGTGCGTTTTTAAACACGTAATCATAGATTTGCAGCATTATTATGTGCTCTGTTGTATTCAGTTCAGTTCAATGGACATCAAAAGACAAAAGTACACAATAATATGAATAATATGAACATCAAGACAAATCACAAATGGTTTATTGTCATGAACGTTTACAAGCAGGGAATTTGACTTTGTGAAACTGTAGAATACCTCATTTACATAATAATTATTAATGTTTTAAAGTGGTTCTGACTGATGTTCATTCATCATTTCCTTGTCAGAAGGAGGGTTTGCTGTGTTTCCTTAGAGAACTGTGACTCAGAGTACGAGGGTGTGTAGAGAGTAGATTAGAACGTGGCCGTGCTGTTGTTGTAGGAGATGTGGAAAACTGTGTGTGTCTTATCTGAGAGTGTGTTATCAGTGAGTTGTGAGAGAGCCGTTAGTCGAGGCGACTGCTTTTCCATCACAGACTCTTTTTCCTCTTTTAACCCGACAGGAAGCGGTGAACCTGAACCCCTCTGGAGGTCAGCGGGCTGATAAACATCTCTCACTTCAGTTTGATCAAGTCCAGAACCAAACCTCCTCAAACCAGAGCAGCTCTGAGGCTCCTTAAAGCAGCTTTGATTATAAATAAAGACCTGATTCTAAACCCTCAGATTTTTATGATCATTAAAATATGAATACATATAAATATCTATAATTCATAGTAATTCATTCATGTCTTATAATTAGCAGCAGCATTGAGCAGTTGAGGGTTCGGTACTCCACACACACACACACACACACACACACACACACACACACACACACACACACACACACACACACACATACACACACACACACACATCTTCATATTCAGATTATTTACTGAGTTATAATTTAAAGAGATGATGATGATGATGATCTGAGCCTCTTTGTGGAAGCTGCTTTCTTCATTCATATCAACTCATATTTTATTACCTTTATTTTGAAGTTGAAGCTGTGACTCTGTTGTGTTTAGGTGCATTAACCCTTTCAGTGGATTCCTTGTTTATTAGAATACACATTAAACACTAAAACAACAACAACATTTTTCGTTTTTTAAAGACTAAAAAATTCAGATAAAAATGAAATAGTGACTAGTTTTGATTTTATTCTCGATTTTTTTCCATAATGAACTGTTTTCTTTGTTTTGTCCTTTTTGACTTTTGATGTAAACATTGATCAGATGATAAAAAGCTTGTTCTTCTCTCTCTTCTCTCTGAAGAATCTGTTTTAAAACTCCAGGTCCCAACCAGACTCCTCATCAGGAGGAGGCTCCTCTGCGTCCTCCGGGAAATAGTCAAAGTTGCTGTTGTCTAGTGGTCCGTCCACCTGGTAGAGAGACAGACGTTGTTATTATTATTATTATTATTATTATTATTATAATTAAAGCTCTGATGTGAGAGCTGTTAGCTCACAGGGACCCTGAAGGATACTCACTGCGGGGGTGAACGGAGAGGCGATGGTTCCCTGACGGAGGCCGTCCCAGTTGAAGCCTTCGAACCACCTGAAGCACCAAAAACATAACCGTGTTTCCATGACAACAGTAAGAGAGCACTCAGATATGGTAATCGTGTCGTCTCACTTGTGCTTCTGGATGTCCTTCGCTCCATTCTTCTGGTTCCCCAGCCTCTCTGAAGGGTTGTCTCTGAGAGGAAACACACGGATTAAAGACAGTTTTTGGCTAACGCTGCTCGGTCTGATGAACGGAGGCGTGCCCAATGTTGTTTGTTTCACCTCAGCTGTTGTTTACTATTTGTTTACTATTTGTTTAAACCGGCAAAGGAGAATAACAATAGTAATATGAAAACCTGCAGAGACGTTTGATGAGGTTCGCGGCGCTCTTGGTGATCTTCTTAGGAAACTCAATCATGTCGATGCCCTTCAGGATGATGTTGTAGGTTTGCATCGGATCAGAGCCGGAGAACGGAGGACTGGAGGCAGAGAGAGGAGAACCGGGTTCATGAGCGCTGGAATTGGATATTAAATACATTTATATTTACACATTTCTGTCCTCCATAAGGGATTTAGAGCAAATCTTCATGAAAAATAACAAAGTTAGACTGTTTATGTAGTGTCGGACAGTATCGTCTATCTAGCAATCTATTGGTTTGGTGTACATCTTTTTAATGTCGTCAGTACGAAAACGATACCAATAAAAAGTTGATTAGGATCATTTTTGATGGTGGAGACACAAATTAAACATCAATGTGACACATAATGCAGTCCGCTGTGTGTCCTGTACTTGTTTGAATTCACCTTAATCCGGCTCTTATCATATGGTTATATGTCGGACTTCATGGTGTCCTTCATGTGTTTCCCATGTTTGTTTGACTTCCTGTCTTTGTGGTCTTGCCTCCTTTTCTGTGCAGCAGCATTGTTTGTCTCGTTCTCTAGTTAAGTTACAGTTCAGTGGTTTTCCTTGTGTTCACATTCCTTGTTTTTGAACCTGATCCGTTAAGTAAAACCAGTTTTATCTAGACCTCATCCTGCAGGTCTGTGTCATGCACTTGAATCTAGACTTTAACATTATTGTACCATGGATTAAAATGTGTGTGTTGGACTGGTGTACCTGCCACTGAGCAGCTCAAAGACCAGTATTCCCAGAGACCAGCAGTCGGCGGAGCTGTCGTGGCCTTTGTTCAGGATGATCTCAGGGGCCACGTACTCGGGGGTCCCACAGAAAGTCCACGTCTTCTTCCCCAGACCCACTTTCTTAGCAAAGCCAAAGTCCACCTGATCAAACACAAACACACAACGTCATGAATGTATTTACTCTCTTTGATGAATATCTGTAACCGCGTTGTCATGTCACAGACCAGCTTGGCGTATCCTCGGTGGTCCAGGATGATGTTCTCGGGCTTCAGGTCTCGGTAGATGATCCCTCTGGAGTGCAGGAAGGCCAGCGCCTCGATGACGCAGCCGGTGTAGAAGCGAGTGATGCCGTCGTCGAACGATCCTCTGAGAATGGAGGAGAAGCAAAGAGATGCTGAGGTACGTCAAGGTCTCTTAATAGAAGACACACAAACACACACCTGTCTCACACCTTACCTGTCTCTCAGTTGCGTCCACAGCTCTCCTCCCAGACAAGCCTCCAGCAGCATGTAGAGATATTTAGAGTCTCTGAACGTCCGATACAACCTGCAGGAAGACGCTTTAAAAGTTACATCTGAAATGTTTTAATGTGAAACCAGTGAACAGGAAGTGACGGAGGGACGTCATATACGTCTCTGTTAGAGACCTGTCAATCACTGTGTAGCCCCGCGATAGATTAGATATTATAACATCATATTCTGACCATTTTCACACACTTCTTCATCGTTTACTCTCAAATTGAAGGTTCATATGTCACGAAATGTGCCTAAAAATTGGTCAATAAAAAGACCTGATGATGAAAGGGCTGTGAGCCTCCATCATGATGCGGCGCTCTGACAGGATGTGGCCCTGCTGGCTGGTGTCCATGATGTGACGTTTCTTTAACACCTTCAGGGCGAACGAGCGGTTGGGATCGTTCTTTAGTTGCACCTGAACACACAAAACATTAGACAGACAGAGGAGAGCAGCATGGCTGAGCTTCTTCAAACAGAACTTTACTCACCAGCTCCACTCGGCTGAAGCCGCCCATCCCCAGAGTGCAGATGATGTTGAAATCACTCAGTGACACTCTGGAAAATAGATCTGCTTCTGCCTGAATACTACAGGGAACACATTAAAGGGATAGATGAAGTATTTTAGAAAAAAGAACAAATATCCATTATTTTCAAAGACACCATTCACTAAAACACTGATTCTACCTCTCACAACACAGGAGCTGTTGCTCTATTGCTGCCTCCATCTGTTAGTGTGTTTGTGTTGTTGTGTGCATTTGTGTATGATCTGCACTAACCCTTTAAAAACTGTGTTTCACAAACACTGGGTCTGGACCCTCAGGTGTGCCGCAGGACATTTTATTGAGGTCACCAGATCTTTTTAATTCAGTGAAAGTAGAAATACTTCTGCATCCAGACGGCTACTTAAAGCTACAGTTGGTCACTATAATAACAATAAGTATTATTAAACATCCAAAATGTCATGCAATATAAGCATTTAAGTACAATACTCGAGTAGATGTACCTTCCAGTATTGTTTAATAGTGACTGAGGTATTTGAACCTCTAAACACTCACTTGGCCTCCACCTCGTCACTCTCACACTGCTGCTTGTTGTCGTCGTCCAGTCCTCCGATCAGCTGCTTGAACGACCTGCGACACAAAAGCGTCTTTTTATTGTTGTTAAAGGAACAAAGTGAACAAAAGAATAAGAAACAAAGAGATGTTCACTCACTCTCTGTCAATGACCAGACATGTGACGTCTCCCACAGCGGTGAGGCTGGCTGTACGGACGTCCTCACTGACAAGAGGAGACAGGAGACAGGAGACAAGAGACAGGAGACAGGAGACAGGAGACAGGAGACAGGAAGAAGTACTCGGATCACTTACTGCAGTAAAAGTACAGAAATACTCTGTTACAAGTAAAAGTCCTGCATTCAAAACCGTATTTAAAGTGACAGTGAGGAATTTTTAACTGGTCCTGAACCAGTCTAAGTTTAGTCCTGATCCTCCAGCAGAGACCGGTCCACCGTGGAGACCGAGGATGGACCGGGAAGGGAGGCAGTGTAGAACCAGAACCAGGACTGAGAGGAGCAGACTGTCAGACCCTGCTGCAGTAGAATGAGAGATTTTCTAAAGGGAGTCTGCTGCTCAGAGACACTACCACTTTAGTCCACAGGGACCAACAGAACCAACACAAGACTAAACTGAGACTGGTTTAGGACCACTTAAAAGTTATTTACTGTCACTTTATAACTGACTTCTGTGGAGGATTTAAATGTGAGATAACGGTCATACTTTGTACAGCCACTAGAGGACAGTAGAGAATAATGAAGCATAATTCAGTGTGCGTGTGTGCGTGTGTGCGTGTGTGCGTGTGTGTGTGTGTGTTTTTCACCCTTTCAGAGCTTGTTCTCCAAACCAGTCTCCTTTAGAGAGCGTCTTCACCACCAGCTGCTCCTCACTGGGGGAGTTCTGCTGGGAGACTTTCACCTGTTCACAGATCAATACATTTATTAATTTGGGGGGTCACATGTTTGTCCCTGTAGTGTGCTTGAATTAACTGTTTGTACTGCAACTATAAAATCCTCTGCAGCCCAAAAACTACTCCCCTCCCCCATAGACCTCCAAAATAAGTCTTTAAAACTGTTGATGGGACTCTGCTGACTGCAGAAAAGGTCAACTATTACTCTTCATATTTAGAGCTTTTATTCCAAAACTCAACCTGAGCTGCACAAGAAGCAAAAACAGAAAACATATTTATCTTATTTTCTTTCAGCTGAATGAGTCTAGTTCTTATAAAATCACCAAATCCATTCTGTTTGTTAGCTTGAAATGGATGAAATAATTAGCAGCACAAACTTTATTATACAAATATTGATTATAGCTGTTTCAAGTACCAATCAGAGGACTTCTTGCAACACTTCTGGACACTTCCGCATCGGCTTCACGAGACAGAACAAACCAATACCTAAAATATTCCTCAGACACTGAAACTTTCCTCTGTTCTCACAACTTAAATTCTTTTACTTTTTAGAAATTAATTCTGTGAGGCGGAGGCGGAGCCTAATGGACGGCGACCTTGACCTTCTTCTTCTTCTTCTTCTTCTTCTTCTTCTTCTTCTTCTTTCTCTCTCTACTAATTGCTCTCTTTTCTCCCTCCTAACGAATCGTCCTCCTCACCTGTCCTTCACTGATGATGAAGAATGTGTCTCCGGTGGCTCCCTGACGGATGATGTAATCACAGTCGCTGTAATGAGTCTGAGGGAGGATGAGAGTCATGTGTACACCTCAGGATTACTGAACACAGAGTTTTGATTGCAGAAACAGATGCTGTAACGTCTGCAGGCTTATTATAGGAAAGTGTGTTTTTTTGTAATCGTCACCTCCTCTAAAACATCGGCCAGTTTGCTGAGAACGTCCTCCGGTAGAGACTGAAAAGAGGGAATGCTGAGGAGGAGGGTTCAGAGAGATGTGAGTCATTCTCATATGGAGAGGTGAACCAGTGAAGTGGATGATTATATATATGTGTGTGTGTGTGTGTGTGTGTGTGTGTGTGTGTGTGTGTGTGTGTGTGTGTGTGTGTGTGTGTGTGTTTTGTTGTGTGTTACCTGCGGAGGAAGTCCATGTACTGGGAATGTTTGATGAGACCAGTCCTCATCATGATGGTCTGGAAACCCTGTCGGTCGATCCCCCACAGCTTGATGTCAGTCAGAGCTGCAGACAGAATTATGTCGTTCGGTGATGATTTGAGTTATGTTTTAAATCAGAAGAAGATGCTGAATCCTCCGTGGCCTTCATTTATATTTGTTTTTGTCAGCATTTTAAAACACTGAAGCATCAAAAACGGACAAGAAATATGTAAAATAAAACAATTTCAGGTCATAGAGGCATCCCACAGGGTCCTATTCTGGGTCCTCTTCTTTTCACTATATTCATAATTATATAATCGATGCCACTCAGTGTGTGAACATTTTGTGTGTATTTCTTCTTTCTTCTCTTCTTCTCTGATATTATTGTTTTTTATTATGACCCTTATCTGGTAACAATGGTGGGAAGAACTGGTGGGATTATTTTCCATTACTTCTGAATTTTCTCCTGTAGACTACTCTGTGTTTGAGAAAATTAAATAAATGAATGAACGAATAAATAAATACATAATAAATAAAATAATAAAAGTCCACATTGTAAGGCACCACGGACCAAATCCCATGAAAACACAACATGTTGGTCCGTCTCTCAACACGGTCTTTAATCTTTAAAAACACAAATTATATAGGTTCATCAGTAATTCTCTATAGATTTTAATCAAACAAACAGGAGGAAGTACATTTGGAGGACTATTTTCAGCGGTAGATGAATCCACTTTTGGTGCTCCAGTGAGTATTTGTACGTGCATGAGTCAGAATAAACTGTTGCTGGTGATGAAGGAACAACAGTGAGGCTGTTGTGTTTTAATGGAGATCAATGGTCACAAACAGTCTTTACTACTCGTTTAATTGGTTTTGGTCAGAAACTCTGAGAGGCAGATGACGGTTTTAGTCAAATGTCAAAGTGAAAACATTCTGTTATCGTTGCAGAGAAGAACATTAATGTGATGGAGAGAATGATTTCTTTAGTGCTCTCTCTCTCTCTCTCTCTCTCTCTCTCTCTCTCTCTCTCTCTCTCTCTCTCTCTCTCTTCTTTCGGTCGGATGACATTGAGCGACACGAGGACGCTCACTGAGAGAAACAGAGTTCAGAACCTCATTTAAAGATAAAATAACTCACACAGCCCAGAAACAGGGAGCGGGAAACAAAGTCACGTCAGAGATGCAGAAAACCGTTTTATCAGTCAGCGTTTAGGGATCAAAGTGACACACACACTCACACACACTCACACACAGACACAGACACGAACACACACACACACACACACACACACACACACACACACACACACACACACACACACACACACAGACACACAAACACGCACACACAGACACACACAGAGAGACACCTACACAGACACACACACACACACACTCTCTCTCACACAGACACACACTCAGACACACTCTCACACACACACACACACACACACACACACACACACACACACAAACACACACACACATACACACACACACACATTTAAAGCCGATCCGTCACTTGAAGCTCGGCTGCCAGGCGGTGAAATAAAGGGATTAGAAATGCAAAGTGTGAACCTGCAGAGTGTTGAGAGGTGAAGAGTGAAAGTCTGACGTGAATCAACCTCTTTAAGACGCAGTGGAGTATGAAAAAAACAACATATTTAACGTCTGAACATGTGTCCCTGAGGTACTTGTCCAGGTATCTTATATGCTAACTATATATCAAAAGATGCTTTAAGTGTATTTATACCAAAATATGTTTTTTAATGTAAATTAAAATGTAATTATCAAAGTAAATTCCCGTTTAAAGAAATAGCTGGACACTTTGGACATATGCTTGTACTTAGATGAGAAGATTGATGCCACTCTCAGGTTAGTGTGGTTAATATGAATCAGCCACTTAGCTTAGTTTAGCATAAGTACTGAGCACAGGTGACTACTTAACTTGTTATATCTTCATACAGAAACCTCATAGTTTCACTTTAGACACAGAAAGATATTTTTTTAAAGGGCCAGTTCATCCAAATCTCAAATCTAATCATGTTGATAGTTTCTGTTTTATTAATTCAGATTTTGAGATAAGATTTCATACAAAAAACACATTTTTAAAAACAGGAAAATGTCTTTCTAGAAGAAATAAGTAAGAAAATCTGTTTATTTTTACCTTTTAAAAGAGAGGACGCCTTGCAGACAGATGGAGTTTATTTATCAGACTCTACAGGTGATGAGTGTGGTCGACCTTCATCACAGCTTCTCTGTTTGTCACCGGATGAATACATGTTTCATCTTCACAGGATTTATTCATTTCATTTCTTTGTGTACAGTCGTGGCCTTCGCTAGTTCTTTGAGGGTCATTGAGTCGACAAACTCGTGGGCAGTTTTTAAATCATTTCTGAACGTCAGATTGGTAGAAAAATAGTTGGAATATTAAAGTGTAAATGTGTGTGTGTTTACCTGTTACAGTTGCAGTGCGAGTGCAGTTGTACAGGATGGCCAGTTCTCCAAACACTTTCCCCTGACCGATGGAGCACAGCTTCTTCCCTTGTTTGGTTACTTCCACCATTCCCTCTGTGAACAAACACCAGAACACCGACCGGTGAATGCATTACTTTCACTTTTATTAAATGAAGTAATATGCAGAGTCATTATGCAAATAAGCCTCATTGCAAAATCACAAAGAGACAGTAAAATCTTACATTCTGAAGGTGTGTTTGACAGACTGGGATATAAATAATAGGGATGTTAATAACTTAAAGTTCCCAGTCAGAAATTCCAAGTGGAACACCACCTTGTTGGTTTGTGTCGTTTTGAAGCCTCCAGTTTGGTGTTTTGGCCATCGCCATCTTGTTTTTTTTGCAACCAGTTAACAGGAAGTGACCATATCTGGACTGAGGAGGAGTGACGTAGAGACGCCGTATACGTCTCTGGTAGGGCGACCTGTCAATCACTGTGTAGCCCCGCCCCTAAAGCATACCCTGCTTTATGGTCTGTTTGACTCTAAATGGACCATAATTTACTAAATGAACATCATGCTGTATTGAAGAAGACTTGAAACTAGAGATTGAGACCATAAACTCATGTTTACAATGTTTACTGAGGTAATAAATCAAGAGAGAAGTAGAGTCATTTTCTCATAGACTTCTATACAACCAGAGGAGTCGCCCCCTGATGGACACTAGAGAGAATGCAGCTTTAACGATTCTCGTGGTTTCCTTTATAACTGTGTTAACATGTTGACCTGATGATGGCGCTAGATGGAAAGTCAGAGGATCACCAAAAGTTATTGTGATTCATCTTGAGGGGAACATGAATGTTGAACCACATTTTCATCTCAATCAAACCAATAGTTGTTGAGATGTTTCACACAGAACCACAAATATCAACCTTGTGATGATGCTAGAGTAAAAGTCATACGATTAACAAAATCAACAGGATTCATTATCTGGAGAACATGAATGTCTTCACAAAAATCTATCCAAATAGATCAAATTTTTCCATCTGAAGCGCCTGACCGATGAGCAATGAGCGATATAAATAAACCCACATGAAGAGACTGAGAGCAGAGATCACGCTGTAAACAAATCCATCCGGACTAAAGCAATTCAACTGAAGCCTTCGAGCTTCAGTTCAGAGCCGAAAGAGACGAAACTGAACATCCTTCTGATTTTAAAACAGGCCTTCTGGCGACAGAGACGAGGGAGCAGCACGACGACAGAACAAGAAGTCTTTCAGTGTGAAGGACTGGCCGTCCTTGAGAGGGAAGAAGGTGTCAGCAACATGTGACCGAAAATGAAGCTTCTAGTTTTCTATCCATTTATATGTCCCCTCCACCACCGGCTTATTATTATGCGTCTCCTCCTGCTATTTTCTACACATTTTACTTTGTGTCACATCATGTCTCTGATGGAGCTTCTGTTTACGCCGGCTGTTTTGTAATCTCATGTCGCCTGAGCTGAGACGAATAGGCTGTCTGTCCATATCAGTCTAATTCAGTGTCCTCACCTTGGATTACTGTTGTCCTGCTGAGCAGAACAAGCACCAGTCCAGAGAAAGAGAGAGAGAGAGAGAGAGAGAGAGAGAGAGAGTTTTTCATGCTTTAGTGGCACTGCAAAAATACTGATAACTACCAAACAGATTGGATTATGTGGATGATTATGTTCCCCAGAGGATGAACCAAATGTTGTTGGTGACCTGCTGACTTTTCCTCTGGTGACATTTAGTGAAATAGAAGTTATCAGATCCTTTTCTTTGGCAGAAGTACCAGTACACTAATCTAGTGAGTATAAGTACTGCATTCAAAAGTAAAAAATGTACTTTAAGGAATTGTGTGCAGCATTTAGAGAGATCTTTTAACAGAAATGGAATAAAATATGATTAGAAATGTTTTTTTTAGTGTATAATCCCCTGAAACTAAGAATCTGTGTGTTTTCGTTATTTGAGAATGAGACGTTTAACTGTAAATCTACGTACAGAGCGGCTCCTCTTCATGGAGTCGGCCATGTTGAACCGCCATGTTTATACAGTTTCTGGGTTAAATATTACTGCTGCAATAATGTAGACGTAGTCACAGTGAGATCACACATTGGGTTGCGGGCTGCCATTTTGAAGCCTTGAGTGCAGAGTTTTGTTAGTCGCCGTCTTGGTTTCTGTCCGTCACCATCTTGGATTTTGTTCGTCACCATCTTGGTTTTTCTTCATCGCCATCTTGGTTTCTGTCCGTCACCATCTTGGTTTGTGGTCGTCGCCATCTTGGTTTCTGTCCATCACCATCTTGGTTTGTGGTCGTCGCCATCTTGTTTTTTGTCCGTCGCCATCTTAGTTTTTTGCAACCAGAAGTGACACAACAGGGCGTAACACAACAGAACGCTAAATAAGACATTTCTAGGCGACCAAAATGTTACAACTAACTTCCATGAAGTGAAAACACAATAAAAGATTAAAGTTGTGAGATAAAAACACGGACAAATCCCAGACCGAAACGCTGTGGTAGAGACATGTCAATCACTGTGTAGCCCCGCCCCTAAAGCATAACCTGCTTTATGGTCTGTTTGACTCTAAATAGACCATAATTTACTAAATGAACATCATGCTGTATTGAAGAAGACTTGAAACTAGAGATTGAGAAAAAAATATTGATGAGCACATTTATAATTTCTGAAAATAATCATAATATCATCTGAAATAAACCCAGTTTGACTGACCAGTGGAGGATTCTTACCCTCCAGGACATAGACCGTGGAGCCGTCGTCTCCCTCCTGGATGACACAGCTGCCTTTGGTGAGGCTGGTTGGATGCATGCAGTCCATGATGGTGAGGATCTGAACACACGAGCCAACAGATGTTTGTTCAAATCAAACACACGACAGAAGTCCATTAAAAAGCAGCACAGATGTGTCTCTACCTGCCCGTGTTCCAGATGTTTCATGAAGTCATTGTCCATTAGAGCCCTCTGGATCCGCTCACTGGACCTACACACACACACAAACGGGTCAGTCCAGGTGTGTTAATGTGTGTGTGTGTGTGTGTGTGTGTGTGTGTGTGTGTGTGTCCTGGACTCACTCTTTGGTCTTGCAGTAGCTCTTCAGTGTAACATCAGTGAGCTGTGAGGGGTCCAGAGCTGTGGGCTCTGCAGAGATCGCCTGCCTCTTAATGCGCTGAGGTTCATCTGGTGCCGCCGGCGTCTGAACGGCTGCTCCTTTAAAACCAATACAAAGAGATCAAGCTGAGACCTGTCAATCACAGTGTAGCCCCGCCCCTAAAGCATCCCCTGCTTTATGGTCCGTTTGACTCTAAATGGACCATCATTTACTAAATGAACATCATGCTGTATTGAAGAAGACTTGAAACTAGAGATTGAGACCATAAACTCATGTTTACAATGTTATGAGGTAATAAATCAAGAGAGAAGTAGAGTAATTTTCTCATAGACTTCTATACAACCAGAGGAGTCGCCCTCTGATGGACACTAGAGAGAATGCAGCTTTAACACATGAAGAACCGGCTTCACTTCACTTCACTTTTTCTAATAAATTCACAACCTTTTTTGTCTTTTAATTTCTTTGTCATGTTTCCTTGCAGCTAATGTGCTACAACTGCATGTTGTTGTGCCTCCGTGTGTTGCATCACGACAATAAATCAAACTTGAATCCTTGAAAAGATTGACTGCTTTCATTGAAAATGACTCAAAAAGCAGAGAAAGTGAAGCGAGCAGTGGTGATTTATCAAAGAGTAAAGTACGCTAGTAAATCATTTTTAATTCATTGCTTTTATTGCTTTTATTTTATAGGCTCTTTTCTGGGAATTTCGCATTTTAAGTTCAAATTCAAATCAATTCGGGATGTTGATCCACGGCTTCAGTCCTGCACCTTCACCCCCTGTGCAGGTGTATAGACTCACCTGTGCAGGTGTATAGACTCACCTGTGCAGGTGTATAGACTTACCTGTGCTGGCCGTCTCCCCGGCGGTGGTCCCCTGCTGTGAGGCGCTGCGGTGTCGGTCCAGCTCCACCTGCAGCTGGCGGATCAGGTCGTCCTTGGTGTCGAGCTCCAGCTCCAGCTCATCGATCAGAGAATCTCTCTGCCGGAGCTCCTCGATCTTCAGCTGCAGAGCCAGCTGGAGGTCCCGCAGAGTGCCGGCACTCTTCGACACAGCCATGTACAAATACATGTACAGGTGTACTGAGGAGGAGGAAGAGGAAGAGGAGGGATGGGACAGATACTCAGGTACTACACTGAAGTATACAAAGATGAGGTAGTTTTACTTGAGTACTTCTTATACTTCTACTCCACTAAATATCACACTTGACTGATCTACTTTGATTCAGATGGTAATGAAGCAGGAATAAAGTGTATATTAATACACATATAATAAATGTAACATATGCATAATGAGTACTTTTACTTTTGATACTTTAAAGCTACTATGAGGAACATTCATTTAGTGGTGATTCTGTTGCTAGTTTCTGGTGAACCTGCATGATTTCATCTGGTTTCACCAGAATCCGACCCGGTGGCTCCGATGACGAGCATTAAGAATAACTCTATAGAAATAGACCATCTTCTCTCTGATGGTCTATGTACTGATGGAGGTCTGATAGAGGATCAGGACTAAGCTGAGACTGGTTCATATAGAGGATCAGGACTACACTGAGACTGGTTCATATAGGATCAGGACTACACTGAGACTGGTTCAGGTCCAGGTTAAAGTTCCTCACAGTACCTTTAAGTCCATTTAATGCTGCATGGGTGTGAAGAATTGGTAACGATTACATATTTATATTTGTAAATTAAGGTAGTGTATGTAGTACTTCACTGTTTACTCCACTACTGTCATTATAACAACATCACTTTATATTATCATCTTAATAACATCACTGTGTTAAAGCTACAGCTGTAAGGCAACAATAATTATTCAAATGTTTTATTGGGTTATACAGTACATCAACATCTACTGCATCCCACCAAGATATATACAGTATATATATATATATATATATATATATATATATATATATATATATATATATATATATATATATATTTCTATATGATTTAACTATTATCATTATTTACTGTAAATTATTGAAGCAAAAACTAAATCTCATATGCTAAAATAAAATAATAAAATAATACAATATTATTTTTTTATTTACAAAAAACTATATAATACAAAGTTATGGTTATGAGTTACAGGTATTAATATGTGTTGTCGACATTATTATAGTATTACCCAACAACAATACTACTCGTATTTAAATAATTTAAGTATTTAATAAAGTATTTTTCATATCATAATGTTAATTATTATTTAATTATTCAGTGAAATGTTTCTGTCTCTCAGTCACGAAGTTGTTCTCTTGTCTTCTTTGTCTCAGTCAAATAAAATATTAAATATTGTTTTGAAACACAGTAAATATTCTGTAGTTTTCTTCATGTACTCACTTATTCAGCGGATCGTTAAAATAGTCCGGATTGGAGGAGACCCGGATCCTCGTTCTGGTTCAGTTCTGATCCGGAATCTTGAATTTAGAATAAACAATAATGAGCGCGTGCAGGTGATGTCATGGTTCCGATCATCACCAACAGCAGCTGATCCGGATCAGACGGACTGAGACTCAGAGGACGAAGACACGCGCAGCTGAGTTTGACAGCGCTCCTACAAAATAAAAGTCTCACCACGGATATATTTTGAAAGTCTTGAACCTGTGTTTAGAATCTACAAAAGAGTCTGAGAGTGTCTCAGTATCATATTTTATTTGTATATCAATGAGAGATTATAATATCTTGAACATATAATCTGTGTTTCATGAGATGATTTAATTTGTTACTTCAGGATGAACTGTGAGAAGAGACAATAAACACAAAATAAATAATAGTTCTGCAGTATAAATATAATGTTTATGATAACAGAGTGTTGTAATCTGCAGGCGGAGGATTGTTTAATTATGAACAGAATGTTTCCAGTTTAAAAAAATATAAACGTTATCTTTAGTTTATTCACCTGAGAAATGTGCAAGAGGAGAAGTTAAATAGTTTATATAAATAATATTTACATCTAGTGTGAGGTGGTGATTAAGTACTGCACTTAAATACAGCTCTTGAGATACTTATTTTAGTATTTTATTATACTTGATATTTTTTACTGTACTAGGCTAGATTTTAAAAACCTATAATGAACACATAATATACAGAGAATATATATATATATATATATATATATATATATATATATATATATATATATATATATATATATATATCAGAATTAAACCACCCAACAGGTAACAAGTAGTAACGTATTCTGCTACAATAATAAAATGCTGCATACAAACATGTGGCTTCATGAGTACTTTAACGTTGATACTTAAAATAGATTTAGTCGATAACGCTAATATTTTAAAGTAAAATGTAGAATATGTCTTCCACACTTATCTTATCTTATAACTATATTTATATAATTATTTCATAGTGAAAGCCAGTATCCTAAATACTCAAATTGTGTCTACGGTTGTTATATATTTTTGTATATTATTTAACAAGTATTTATGTATTTACTTCCCTCAGAAGTGTCAGTTGTCGTCCTTTAGGTTTTAATATGAGACCACTGCAGTATCGTTTTCCGCCGCTGTGGAGCAGCAGAGCGCCACCACTGCCTACCGAAAGTACTTCTTCTTCTTCTTCTTCTTCTTCTTCTTCTCCGGAAACGTGATTTACTGAAAGACAACAAACACAATGGCGGCGACAGAAGGAGAAAGAAACCACGAAACGGGAAAACTGGAGTTGTATCCTTTAATTAGAGCTCTGGATATTTTACTTCCGGCTCTTATTTGTGTTATAATGTGTTATGACTAATTACTTTATTATTTAATGAGGAACGTAACGATAGCAGCAGCATAATGCTACATGCTTCATTAGCCTCCCAGTAACGTTTGTTCACTGTCACGTTTCCTCGTTTCCTCTCCTAGTTTACTCCTTTTCTTTCCTTTCCTTTTCTTCTCTTCTTATTTATTCTTTATTCTCTCCATCAGAGATTCATGCAGGCTAAAACAAGATTCACTCAACTTATTAATTTATTAATAATAATGATAAATAATAGTTTGTACAGCACTTATCTTATTTATTTATTTAGCATTTCTTATGTTTCATTAACTGCTCGAGTAAGACGTAAAATCAATGGATTATCTAATTTAACTGTATTTTATTGTCAGAATAAAGAGCAGTGGAACTCAATAGTTTAATTATTACAAATATACCTCGTTTTGTCTGTATATTTAACCGTTATTTTATTTAATGTAATATTCTTATTTAGTGTGTAAACTGTATAATTTGAAAATGAAATGATTGAAAGAAGAAAAAACTTAAAATTAAATCAGATGTAATAAGAAAAACTTTTTATAAAAAAGAAATCATTAAAACTTCCTGGTTGGTGAAACAGTCCACACATTCATATTAATATTAATTCTGTGGAAACTAGAACTAAAATAACAAATAAAAGCTCAGCTCTCGATCTGATCTATAGATCTACAAGTTCTCTTCCTCTTTTCACTCCTCTTCATCTCTGTTTCTGTCCGGTGTGTCGTTTGGATCAGCAGGTGTGATACAGAAAGATACGCTGCACGTTGAGTAACCTTAAAGGAACTGTCGCTGCTTTGATGACCATCAGATTAACGTGATTAATCACTCACCAGGAACATGAACATCTGTAGAATATCTGCTGCACATTAAGTTTCATATCAAACGTTCCTTTGTGTCGTTTGTGACATTTAGTGATTTATTTTAGATGCACATCAGCTAACAGACAGTTCAACATGTGAAGTTATTTCAAATGTCATAGTGATGTCACCGTGATGTCATGTCGGCGTTCTTGGAGGCTGCAGAGTAAAAGTGAGCTTCTCCTCCAGCTCACATTCAGATAAAAACTATAAAATACTTCATAATACATCATCGTTTATGAGTTGATTTATATTTATATACAGCTTCACTTTTAACTAACATTTTTAAATAAATGTAGTGACATAAAAAGTACGATATTTCCATGAACATCATGCTGTATTGAAGAAGACTTGAAACTAGAGATTGAGACCATAAACTCATGTTTACAATGTTTACTGAGGTAATAAATCAAGAGAGAAGTAGAGTCATTTTCTCATAGACTTCGATACAACCAGAGGAGTCGCCCCCTGATGGACACTAGAGAGAATGCAGCTTTAACACTTGAAGATTTGACTTCTTCCTTGACCCCCCCTCAGCTCTCTGGACGTCCCGTTCCCATCCTCTCATGAAGCCTCCGTCGCTCTTCGTTCTCTGTCTCCGGACCGCGAGCCGAGGAAAGGCGGCATCAGCAAACATCTGGCGGTGACCGGCAGCACGTTGTCTGTGTGAGGAAAAGCACGTCTCACGTCTTCTGACCGCTGACGTCCGTCCTCTAACTTCTTCTTCTTCTTCTTCGTGTGTTTTTATTCAGGAAGTGGAGCGCAGACGAAGCTCGAGTCCTCAGAGTGTCGGTGAACTCGTTTCTGGATCATCTGACGCTCGTCATGGAGACCATGCAGATGTTCGGCCCCCCCGTCACCCAGTGAAGCCCCCGTCACGTGATTCAGGACTTCATCCTCTGGAGGTTCAGGACTTTGAGATTGTTTCCTACTTCACGTGGAACAAAGACACCGTTGGGCTTTCATCAGAACTTTATTTTGTATAAAACAGAAGAGGTTCACGGTTCATGGTCCTGTCAGGATGAACTGTGATCAACACGTCGGTCGGCTCATGGTGACGTTCCTCGTCTCAGCAGCAGAGGGCGCTGCGTGATTAAAATACACTCATCGCGTAAAAGAAGCTCCACACGATGTCCTCTCTTCACTTCTGTTTCATAAATCTATGAAATCATTGAGTAAATTCAGACATTTGACAGAATCATTCCTCCAGAGAGTTCAAAGATCTTATTTCTTTTCATCTCGTCAAGTGGAATAAATATGTGAAGTTATACGTTAACTTTGTGTGTGTCCTTCAATTAAGAATACGAGTATTTAACTCCTTTATTCTGTGCAGTACTTGATGAATTATGAATCTCTTTATGTCAGAGTAAGACGGTCTGTTGGTGTCATAACAAAGACTGTGGAGAGATTTTAATCAGATGTAGAATAATGATGTTAATAAGATTAAGCCCTAAGCCTATTTGTAGGCCTCTCCTCGATTATTGCATACCCATGGTAAAGAGAGTGATTTTCGTCTAAATATAAGGTGTATTTTAATAGTTTTGGTATTTTAGAAAGCTGACACTTGTGAGATTTGTTCAGATTTGTAAATATCAGTATATATGTTACTGGTTAAGAGAACATTAAGATGGAACACAGCACAAATTTAAATTTTTTATCTCCGATTTAAAATTAATCCAATTTTGATACGATATATTTTTTTTAATGTTGTAGTTGTAAGCTCAAACCTCTCCCAGATCATAGCCCAATGGGTTGAGAGTCTCTGCACAATTTGTTCTTTGATAAAGTGAAGCATTCAAGAGCTAGAGAGATTAGAGTGCAGAGATTTCAGCCGAGGTCAACCAAAATGTAATTTTGTTCCAGCTGTTCCATTGTAATTTTATATAGTATATAATTATATATTTCACTTCTTTCATGACTAATAGTGTTCAATCTATCATATGCAGCAGTTTGGCATCATTTAGAGAGCCTGGATCCTCTCTGAGCCTGTTTATGTCTGTCATCCATGGGACGTTCTCATCTGGCTTCCAGTCCAGGTCTCCTAGCTCAGCCTATGGTTGGTCGATTTCAGTCAATGGACCCGCCTTAGAAGCGTCTGAGTCCTGGCTATTGAACAAACACATCGTGATTTTGATTGACAGAAGCGTTAGCCAGTGGGGAGTAAAACTGAAAATGAAATCCCATCCCCCACGGCGCCTTTGTTAGACAGACCCTTGTTTCTACACGGTGACATTTCAGCGACGCACCGGAAATACGTAGAACTATTGTTGATGGAATTAAGCGGAGATTTACAGCAGAACAACGAAAAGGTAAGGAGCTTTGAATGATTTTGAAGGATATTACGCATTGTGTTTCTGATGTTTATTTGCTCACAGCCTTGTGAGGGTTTACCGGAGAGACGATCTGATGGTAGTTCTGGAATCTGTGTCGAATGCTCGTGCTTTTTGCTATATCGGTTGCCTATGCTAACCGTTAGCTTTGTTATGCTAACTCGGAGAAGAGCGAGTTATGGCTAGAAATACGTGATTTTGTGATAAATCTTTTATTTGCGTACAATAGTTGTGTAGAATGGTGTTTGGAGTTTGTAAAAATGTTAGATTTTTTGTTTTACCCAGATTTTTTTTTTTTTGGGATATAAAATATTCATATTCATAAATTGTACGCATGCATAAATATACTTTTTTCGAGGGTAAATGCTACAGCAGACCCGAATTCGGGTCCGTCGGGCTTAACAGGTTTTAACATCAGCTGTATTTAATTCAGTGTTATTGCTCCTAACGATGACATCATTGATTATCTCGTCCACTTTGCTGAGTGCAGCAGACAGACGGAAATTAACAGTAAAAAGAGGTGAAACGGTGAGATGATGGTAAAGAGAGTCAGCAGGTGGACTAAATGAGAGACGAATTCACCAAAACATCGGTCCGGTTCTAACCCGATCACATGTTTGAACCTGGCTCGTGCGCGTCCTCATCTATGTGCACGAAACACAGGAAGAACCGGAGGTTGTCTCCTGATTGGACTACAGAAGTAGTTCATCCCTGCAGCTCTTTATTAGCGTAGCTTTGTTAGCAGCTAGTATCGTTAATACTGCAGAGAGGAAGAAAAACAAAATGTCAAACTATTCCTTTAAATGTTGTAAAGACAAAAGTCTCCATCTACAAGAGGTATGAACATGATGACACACTGTGTGAAGATAAATAAAACTTAATGTAAAAACTGATTTCTTCTCAAAAATGATTTTTAATTAGATTGTAACTTCTCTCTTCTCTTCGTGATGCACATAAAGTTTCAGGCTGCTACATTCTGGAGATACGACAATATTAATAATTAAGTCATTCTTCATCATCATCCTCGTGTCTCTTCCTCCTCTTCCTCCTCAGAAGTCGTCGTCATCACAAATGTCCAGATAAACGTCAAAGGCTTCTCGGTTACAGTTTCCATCCGGAGTGAACACGTATTTATGAAACGTCCCGTCCACACAGATCGCTGCAGGACACAAAACAACGTTTAGATTTTCCCTTCAAAATAAAAGTCCTGCTCCTCTATAGAAACAGAACCATCACCACTAGAAGTAGAGAGAACTAGAACATGTCTTTAGGGCAGAATAACACAGTTATGATGACATGAAGGCATATAAATTATTCTGATGGTTTGTTTCAATTCTAAGAAAGTATCACTAAATAATAAATCTGGTTCCACTCTTCATCCATCTGTCACTTTGCTATAAATCCACTGCTATAATTAATACTCACTGTTTATTATAATGTCTCATCTACACAGTCAATCACAGAAAAAGACATGGACGTGATGTTTCGTGTGTTTCCTCACCGATGACCGAGTTGACGTTCTTGGACGTGTTCTTCCCAAAAGCACAGATGCAGGCGCACTCAGCCGGCACGGTGAAGCTTGCCAACGACCACTGGCTGTCCACGTACTGACCAATCACAGGGCCCACCTTCCCCACACGGGCCAGCCTGAGCAACACACAGCAATCAGTAACTCTCACAGGGTTCTCACTGGTCATTAGATTAACGATGTGAGAGGTGGTCTACAGATGGTCTTCAGAACAGTTCTGGGTTAAAGATCAGCAGGTGGTCTTACGCGGAGCGGCGGTTCAGTTTGGTGTCTTTGAGAGCGAAGATGTGGACGGTTCCTTTATCGCTGGAGGCACACAGGAAGGACGAGTCGTGGCTGAAGTTGATGCTGAAACAACAGAACAGTCTGAACGTCAGCCCAAATCAAAAGCTCATTTGAAATGAGGAGGAGCCGTTTGACCACGTGACACGCCGCTTGGTCGACGCCTCCTAAACTACCCACAATCCCCTGAGTGCGTACCAGTAGAGGGTGGCGGGGTCCGTCCCGCGCCGCAGCTCCACCAGCTTGTCTCTGGTTGTCGTGTCGAACAGACGGATCAGCGTTCCTTTGCGAGAGGCCGACGCCGCCACGCTGCCCGGCTGGTTCAGAGCCACGCAGGCGATCTCGCTCTGGTGGGCGTTGATGGTGAACGGAGCCGACGACGTGCCGGGTTTGGTGTTAGAAAGGTCCTGAAGAGAGAGATACTCGTTCCAGTAATTCTGGTTATTTAATCCACTCGGTGTGTGTATTTAGATGTGTTTGTGACTTACGACGAGCTGCAGACTTCCACACTTATGACCCGGAAACACCAGCAGCTGTTTCTCCAGACTGGGACACAAATCACACAAACCTGCAGCACAGAAAGGGTTAAATCCATCATTAACAGCAGGACGTGGTGTGTTTTTTTGCGTGAAAACACACAATTTAAATAAGGAAATCTCATTATTATTATTTTTAATGATGTATTATTATGTGTTTATAGCTCGTGTTATGAAGTCAAACAGCTTATAATTCATCTCTAATATCTATTTTATATTAATGTGAAAACATCTCCTTCAAACTACTGGATTTATTCAAGTTTATCACCAAAACTACATTTTACAGATTACATGTGAACACATCATGATAACGTCATAATTTACCTTCAGCCAGTACTCATTTTCACTGAGCAGAGCCTGAAGGCATCATAATGTAACTGAAGTGGTTAGCCGTACGTTAGCCGTTAGCTCCTCTGTTAGCCGGACTCGTTACCTTTGGGGTTGTCTCTGGTGTCGAACTCAAACAGCTTGGCGGGGTTATCGGGGAAACTGTAAACGTAGATCCGGTTCTTCAGAACGATGATGATCCTGAAGCACAGATGACGGATTAACGAGTCTTAAATGATTCTTCAGAGACGAACTGCAGACGTGGAAACATTGAACTCACTTGTCGTGTCTCATGCGAACAGCCAGGACCGGTTTAGTGAACGTGAACTCCAGAACCAGTTTGTCTTTGGGGTCCCGAGACTCCCGAGCGTCGTCCCAGACCAGAACTGGAATCAAAGATTAGTGTTATAGTTTATCTCGTTAATACTTTATGTCTGGTTTTCATTCATGTTGTACATTTAAGTCTAGATGTAAACAACAACAAAAGACAACATGTTTACTTCCTGGATCAAATCAGTCTCAATGTTGATAAATACACACAGATTATAAATGTATTCTTTGATTTCTATATAAATGACTCTCTCCACAAATTATTTTTCAATGCAAAGAAAAATAATAATTATATATAAATTTAAACTAAATTCACTTATAAAAACAATATATTCTCTCTCTCTCTCTCACTCTCACACTCACTCACTCACTCACTGTCAAAAGTTTACATACACTTGTAAAGAACATAATGTCATGGCTCTCTTAAGTTTCCAGTTATTTCTACAACTCTGATTTTTCTCTGATAGCGTGATTGGAACAGATACTTCTTTGTCACAAAAAACATTCATGAAGTTTGGTTCTTTCATGACTTTATTATGGGTTAACAGAAAAAGTGATCAAATCTGCTGGGTCAAAAATATACATACAGCAGTGCTAATATTTGGTTACATGTCCCTTGGCCATTTTCACTTCAATTAGGCGCTTTTGGTAGCCATCCACAAGCTTCTGGCAAGCTTCTCGTTGAATCTTTGACCACTCCTCTTGACAGAATTGGTGCAGTTCAGTTAAATTTGATGGCTTTCTGACATGGACTTGTTTCTTCAGCATTGTCCACATGTTCTCAATGGGATTTAAGTCAGGACTTTGGGAAGGCCATTCTAAAACCCTAATTCTAGCCTGATTTAGCCATTCCATTACCACTTTTGATGTGAGTTTGGGGTCATTGTCCTGTTGGAACACCCAACTGCGCCCAAGACCCAACCTTCGGGCTGATGATTTTAGGTTATCTTGAAGAATTTGAAGGTAATCCTCCTTCTTCATTATCCCATTTACTCTCTGTAAAGCACCAGTTCCATTGGCAGCAAAACAGCCCCACAGCATAATACTACCACCACCGTGCTTGACGGTAGGCATGGTGTTCTTGGGGTTAAAGGCCTCACCTTTTCTCCTCCAAACATATTGCTGGGCATTGTGGCCAAACAGCTCGATTTTTGTTTCATCTGACCACAGAACTTTCCTCCAGAAGGTCTTATCTTTGTCCATGTGATCAGCAGCAAACTTCAGTCGAGCCTTAAGGTGCCACTTTTGGAGCAAGGGCTTACTTCTTGCACGGTAGCCTCTCAGTCCATGGAGATGCAAAACACGCTTGACTGTGGACACTGACACCTGTGTTCCAGCAGCTTCTAATTCTTGGCAGATCTGCTTTTTGGTGGTTCTCGGTTGACTCTTCACCCTCCTGACCAATTTTCTCTCAGCAGCAGGTGATAGCTTGCGTTTTCTTCCTGATCGTGGCAGTGACAAAACAGTGCCATGCACTTTATACTTACAAACAATTGTTTGCACTGTTGCTCTTGGGACCTGCAGCTGCTTTGAAATGGCTCCAAGAGACTTTCCTGACTTGTTCAAGTCAATGATTCACTTTTTCAGATCCATGCTGAGCTCCTTTGACTTTCCCATTGTAGCGTTTGTGGGCGTTTGTATCCAATGAGCCCTATTTAAATGGCCTCAGAGAAGTCACCAGCTGTAGTCACTCATAATCACTCACAAGAAGTTAAGAGGCCATGCTATGAAGCTCATTTCATTGACACAACTTTCTAAGTCACCAAAATTGCTAATTCATGTTGCTGTATGTATATTTTTGACCCAGCAGATTTGATCACTTTTTCTGTTAACCCATAATAAAGTCATGAAAGAACCAAACTTCATAAATGTTTTTTGTGACAAAGAAGTATCTGTTCCAATCACTCTATCAGAGAAAAATCAGAGTTGTAGAAATAACTGGAAACTCAAGAGAGCCATGACATTATGTTCTTTACAAGTGTATGTAAACTTTTGACCACAACTGTGTATATATTATATATATATATATATATATATATATATATATATATATATATATATATATATATTGTTTTTTATATATATATATATATATATATATATATATATATAAAAACAAAGTAACATTATTTTTTAAATGTGAAAAAACACAAATTAAAACACAGAAAAGCAAATCTAAAGTGTTTTTTAGTGAAGTGTGAAGTGGACAATAATAGATGTGATAGATGACCTCAAGGTTTAGTACGTAATCAATAAAATCTATTTTAATAGTAACGGGTAGCCAGGATCAGTGAGACGTGATGATGATAATAATAATAATAAATAAATAAGTGACTTGATGTAACTCACCAGATATTTCAGAGAATTTGGGGTTGACTCCGCCTCCAACGACGGCCAGCAGGTTGGATCGATGCAACATGGAGCACGAGGCCACACTGCCCACCTGCTCGTGGTCTGGACACACACACACACACACACACACACACACACACACACACACACACACACACACAATTTAAAATTAATGTCACAGCAAAAGTAATATTGTCTCCTACAAATACAAATCTTATCAAAACAGAGTATTTAATAATAAACATGTGTCTCTCAGGTAGTGAGGTCATCAGGTGGTGAGGTCATCAGGTGGTGAGGTCATCATCTTACCCAGGTGTCCTTTCTCCATCAGCGGCTCCACATTGTAGATCCTGACCCCCGTCTCCATGGCGCAGCAGAAACAGCCTGAGAGAAGTATTAAAGATAAAGGATAAAGGGTAAAGATAAAGGATAAAGAGGTTTTTATTGTCATTGTAGTGATACAACGAAATTTCGTTTGGTAGCTCTCAGCAGCAAACAGCAGCAATAACAACAATATACAAGATTAAATACAAAAGGAAATACAAAATGCAAAAGGAATAAGAACATTACTAAGTAATACAATTTAAGTAATAAAATCTGTGCAAACAGTGCAGTGTAAACATGTTTTGGCAGTGCAAACAGAGTATAAAATGTATCAGTAGAGTTTTTAGCAGCTTGATGGGGGGGTGGTGTTAGCTGTTCAGGTCTTAGTTACATCTCCAGTGGTGACTGTGTGTGTGTGTGTGTGTGTGTGTGTGTGTGTGTGGTGGGGGGGGGGGGCTACAGCTCTGGAGGAGAAGCTGTTCCTCAGTCTGTTTGTACATGTTTTGTTGTCATGTTTTTATAGTTCTGTGCCTTCTCCCCGATGGCAGGGGGACAAACAGACTGTAACCTGGGTGGGTTGGGTCCTTGCTGATGTTGCTAGCCTTCTTGTGTAGACGGCTAGCATATACCGTGTCCAGAGTCGGGAGCTCGGTTCCTATGATCCTCTGCGCTGTTTTGACTACCCGGGCCAGGTCTCTCTGGTTCTCTGCAGTGCAGCTGGTGTACCACACGGTGGCGCAGTGGCAGAGAATTGTCTCTATGGTGCTCCTGTAGAAGTTGACCAGGAGCTGAGAGGAGAGTTTGGCTTTGTTGAGTTTCCTCCAGAAGAAGAGCCTCTGTTGGGCTTTCTTCACCAGGTGGGAGGTGTTAAGGGCCCATGTCAGATCCTCTGTGATGTGGAGTCCCAGGAATTTGATGTTACTTACACTCTCCACCTCCTCACCGTTTATGTGGAGAGGGGGAGGTGTGGTCTTCCTGGTGCTCCTGAAATCCACGATGATCTTTTTGGTTTTAGTAGTGTTAAGGACCAGGTTATTGTCAGTACACCACTCAACCAGATGTTGTACCTCCTCTCTGTAGTGCGCCTCCTCGTTGTTAGATATCAGCCCTACTATAGTGGTGTCACCAGCGAACTTCACTATAGTGTTAGAGGAGTGGGTGGGGGTGCAGTCATGGGTGTAAAGGGTGAAGAGGGCCGGACTGAGCACACAGCCCTGCGGAGCTCCTGTGTTCAGGATGAGGGTGGAGGATGAGCGGTTGCCCATTCTGACAGTTTGTGGTCTGTTCGTGAGGAAGTCCATAATCCATGAGCAGAGTGTAGTGGATAGTCCAAGGTTATTGAGTTTGTTTACCAGTTTATGGGGGACTATTGTGTTGAAAGCGGAGCTGAAATCAACAAATAGCATCCTGGCGTAAGTGTTTAAATGCTCCAGATGGGACAGGGATGTGTGAAGTGCTATTGAGACAGCATCCTCCGTAGATCTGTTTCCCCGGTAGGCAAACTGGTGGCTGTCTAGATCAGTGGGGATGTTGGCCTTGATGTGGGATAGTACAAGTCTCTCAAAGTACTTCATCACAATTGGTGTCAAGGCTATTGGGCGATAGTTGTTGAGAGTTCTGACTGTTTGTTTTTTGGGCACGGGGGTAATGGTAGTGGATTTGAGGCATGTGGGGACCACAGACTGTTGCAGTGAGAGGTTAAAGATGTTAGTAAACACCCCTGCTAGTTGGTCGGCACATGACTTCAGTGTCCGGCCTGGTACCTTGTCTGGTCCTGCTGCTTTGGTGATGTCAATCTTCATCAGAGTGGATCTCTAAAGTACTAAAGTACATGACTGTGGTTCAAAGTAACTAAGTACAACTTCCCAACAGTTTATAGAAGTACAGTCCAGATGTAATAATGTTTTTAAATGTTAATGTGTTCATAATGTTACTACTAAACAGCTCAGTGTATTTAACTGAAACAGTATTCTTGCAGTCTGGTATTAGTACTTTTACTTTGACATAGTATTTTTACAGCGTGGTATTAGTACTTATTCTGTAACAGAGTATTTTTAGTCTGTGGTATTAGTGCCTTTACTTTCAGAGATTAGTTTTTGTAATGTGGTAATAGTACTTTTACCAAAATAGTGCATTTTTACAGTGTTGTATTAGTACTTTAACGCTAACAGACTATGTTTACAGTGCCGTATTAGTACTTTAACGCTAACTGACTATGTTTACAGTGTGGTATTCGTACTTGTACTGTAACAGAGTATTACTACAGTCTGTTATTCGTACTTTTACTGCAGTAAATACTGTACTAAACCGGGTTCCTAGAGGCAGACTGAAGCTCTAGCTCACGTTAGCTCTAGCTCACGTTGGCTCTAGCTAACTCTAGCTCACGTTAGCTCTAGCTAGCTCAAGGTAACGTTAGCCTATAGCTAGCTCTAGCTAACGTTAGCTCTAGCTCAACCCGTTAGCCGTTATCTTACTCTGGTCCTGGTTGAACTGCAGGCTGTTGACTCCTCTCTGCTGAGTCATGGCTGCTCACCTCCCGTTACCGTGAAGTTACCGGTAGATTAACGACCTGTAACGGAGGAGAAACACAACACGAACGTCTTCAGCTGACGGTTGAGCAACACGGTTGTTGTTGTTCTGTTAGCACGTTAACTAGCTAGCGCACATTAGCATCAGACCGGATATAAACGCGACTGTCGTCTTTATTTAAAATATGTAAAGTCTCACCATGAACACGTGGACACGATACGACCCGAAGGGTTTAAAGCTGTAAACGGGACGAACGTGTGAGACAACAACACAACAATGACAACAGAGATGTAGCAACACGGAGGTTTGTTGTTGTTTTCAACAGTGACGTATTCAACACGTGCTTCCGGTTTTGTTCCTTTTCCTGTTCATCATTGTTTTTCCTGCAATATAAACAAAAATAAAACGATGAAATATAAATACAATACAAAAACGATGAAGGAAAATAATAAATTATTATATTATTACAAAAATATTCTCACCAAAAATGCAGTCCTGATGTGATGAAAAATTATTGTTATGTCACTTAAATGCTTTTATTATAAAACATCATTCACACGTTGTTGTTGTTGTTATGAAAAAGAAACAATGTTTGAGATATAAAAAATATTTTATCATAAAATTCTTGGGCTTCAGGCCAATTTAGGATAGAATATGAATAATATATATAAAAAATATATCCATCTGTATCGATCAGAAGATTGATTTAAGGATCAATAACTTACTGAACATTGAGGACATTAACGCAGCGCTCTGATCTGGATACAATGACATCGTGTGACATACTGAGCTGAAGTCTTGAGAACATTTGTGGAGACAGTCGGACCCATTTATGGACCATAAAGGTTGTTCAGGAGGAGGAGGAGGAGGAAAAAGTTATTGTCACCAGAGAATCTTCATCATTTTTAATGCCGACCAAATGGCTCACGTCTAGGTTTTACAGACTTCTGCTTGAGACTCCAGTAAAGATTATTTTACGTCCTGTAAAGTGCCCAATAAACCTCCCTCAGGTTAAATATAGAACCTCATACTCACTGAAGTGTCCTGAAGATGAATATCAGAACATGTTCTGTGTGAGGCAGCGATTCTCAACCACTGACGGGCCTCAGAGCGCCATCTAGTGGGCTGCTGAGGCCCTGCCACTTGGTGAGATCACATTTAGAGACCTGTCAATCACTGTGTAGCCCCGCCCCTAAAGCATAGGCAAGGCAAGGCAAGTTTATTTGTATAGCACATTTCAACAACAAGGCAATTCAAAGTGCTTCACATAAAACCATTAAAAGCATCAAAACATAATGCAAAAGAAAAGGATATTTAAAAACAATTAAGAACATTCATTGAAACATTAAAAACAGTCATTAAAACACTAAAAAGCTAAAAACAGTATACATAAACAGTAAAGCATACCCTGCTTTATGGTCTGTTTGACTCTAAATGTACCATAATTTACTAAATGAACATCATGCTGTATTGAAGAAGACTTGAAACTAGAGATTGAGACCATAAACTCATGTTTACAATGTTTACTGAGGTAATAAATCAAGAGAGAAGTAGAGTCATTTTAGACTAGACTTCTATACGACCAGAGGAGACGCCCCCTGATGGACACTAGAGAGAATGCAGCTTTAACACATGAAGCTTTGACTTCACTTAAAAAACTGGAGGTTGTCTCCTGCAGTAGACACATATTTAGACCAGTTTATTTATTCTCCTTTTATTGTCATGTTGTGTTTTTATTTCTTATTTATTTGAGAACCTGGTCTTTGGCCTTTAAAGGTCTTGTGTGTGACATCTAGTGGTGAGGTTGTAGAATGCATCACACTGAAACTTCTCCCCACTGTTTCCTGTTGTAGTGGTTTCTTAAATGTAGTTCCTGCATTTTAAATTCACAGCCCGTCAATCAACATTTAAAGTATTGATTAATGTGAACGTCTGATGAATGAAGTAACAAACAGAACCGGCTCCATGTTTCAACCTTCACAGCTGTTTGTCTCTCACATCGTGTTCTCCTGTTTATGGTTCATAATGAATCAAAGCCGTGTTCATATATTGACTTTCTAACGACCTGAGAAACCTCTAAGGTCTCCGTCATCAGTCAGACTTAGTTCTCATTAGTCTTTATATTTGTGTTGGCCGTGTTAACTCATGTTTTTGGGTTTTAAATTGATTTTCGATGCAGTTTGTGTTCAGAGTGTTGACGAGCTCTCTGAGGAAAACCAGCAGATTCTTTAAAACCTTATTTCTGCTTGTTTAGTTCTGAGTAATCACCTTCAGATGCTGTAGCGTTCAGCGTCCATTATGGAGTTTATATTAAATATTAGTGAAAACCTGAAGACCAAAGTCCATCTGAGAGAGAAGAGGGATTAAACTCAATGTTTCTGAGGTGGTGACATTTCTAATATGAGATATTATAATAAATAAATAAAAAGACTGACAGACCTTCGTGCTGTAGTGGCTCAGACCTGCAGTAAAATATAAATAAATAAAATCATATTGGCACAACAAATACCTCATGTGATGAAAACAAACTGAAATAAAGGTTTAAAATAAACAATCATGTCTGGATGTCACTTCAATCAGTAAATAAAACACCTTTAGAGGAAGATTATTGTTTTGGTTGAAGATGAAAAGGTGTGTGTGTGTGTGTGTGTGTGTGTGTGTGTGTGTGTATACAGTAAACTAAATGATGTTTCTAAAATGAGGGAATGTGATTGTGTTGTAACCGATATTGATGCGTTGAGAGTAAAGGACGTCAGTCAGAGAGTTGATTTAGAGACGAAGAAGAAGAAGTGAAGAACACTCAGCGCTTCACCTCTAACGTGTCGACACACCAACACGTTTAATAAGAGGCTCCTTAAGTTTTATTAGAAGGCGTTCAGCCCAAAAAACGTGTTTGATTTCCATACTACTGAACTCCCAATCAATCGATCATCAATACATAAACATTTTGTCATATTTATAACTCTACATATTTTTTTTCCAGAATCCAAAAAGGACATTTAAAAGCTTTAAGTACTTTAATATCCTCCATGAGTTTTGTGTCACTGCTGCTGACTCAGCATCAAGTCAGCATCTAAACTACAACAACTAATCTCCTAACGTGTACTTGTACCTGTACTTACCTGTACTTGTACCTGTCATCTCACCTCACACAGAATCTCTACCTCGGCTGTTTCAATAAGACAACATGGATAAAATGTGCATGCTCAACGAGTTTATAGAACAGAAACCAACGCTGATGGTAAACATGTTGAATGATGTGGAAGAAAGAATGTAAACAAAGTATTCAGAGCTGAATTATTAGTTTTTGATAATTAATGCTGGAGATGAAAGAACAAACATTTCACTGAGTCGTCTGTAAACTCTGAAAGTCTGACCCAGACGTTCACTTAATGGATTCATTGATGATTTTTATGATTGATGAGTTAACGTCTGATGAACTTGTCTTCAAAGATCCACATGAGATTTCACTCCTGAATCCTTTTCTTTCTCACACAGAAATATAATAACTCTCCATTTTCCATATGTGTCCCTCTCGTCCCTATTTCATATTGAGTGTTTTTCATCTCTTCCTGTCTGAAGGTAATTATTATTATACAGGAAATTGTCTGTGATTACTTTAAGAGACCAAAACATGCAGCGTCTCTGTCGCTGTGTTCTAGAAATTACATTTATATACTTCTTATTTATTTCCCCAATTACGCTGTGATGGGAAACATATTTGCTGCATGCATTATGTTCAAAGCTGCATGTTTGTGTTGCACACGTGTCACGATGGAGGTGGTTTAGGAGGACGAGGACCAGAGACCAGACCGCTGAAGGTGGTGAAGGTTTGGGGAAGTTGGTGATTTCTTGGTGATCGAGGGCTTTACAATCCCAAATATGAAGCCTGATGGGTGAGAAAAGAAAGAGAGATTTTTTACTTCCAGATTCCGATTTCCATTCATGAACCAATAGTTAGTTGGGTTTAGGAAAAGATCGTAAAATACTTAGATTTAGGTAAAGATTGTGAAATAGTTAGATTTAGGAAAAGATCGTAAAATAGTTAGGTTTAGGAAAAGATCATAAAATAGTTAGGTTTAGGAAAAGATTGTCGTTTGGGTTAAAATAACTGCTTTACATAATTACTAAAGTTACGTGACAAAAACATCAACATTGACTTCTTGTTTCACATGGGGAACAAACGGCGGTCTGTTGGGTGAAATATCTCTTTGTTGGACTTTTGTGGTCTTTATACGTCCTCATTCATGATTACGTGGAAAACATATGAAATGATTTTGTGGGATATTATGGGTCATTATTGTGTAGGTAAAGCTATGAATGCTGGATGAGAGCAACCTGACCAAGAAGTCTGGACAGTTGAGTGAGGAAAAGTCTAGAAATCAGTAGGAAGCTTATATCCTATAAAAATAACTTCTTGGAGACTCGACGGAGATGTTCGATGTCAGAGCCACAGCTGCTGCTGGTGGGGGGTCACATGATAAGGAGGTACAATCAAGGGTTAAGTCGTGGTGTAAAATATCAGAAGGCGATCGTGTTGCATCTCTAATCATCGATGATGTCACCTAATGAACCCTCTGATCTGGTTTAATCAGATCTCGGAGCTCACAGGATATCTGGAGCTCGTAATAAATTACGGAAAATGTAAATAACTCGTCCAAATGGACACCTGGCGCCAAGCTCTTTATCATGACGAAAAATCTCCTTTTTTTTAAACGGATTAATTTGTGTGTTTACTCAGTAATGTAGTAAAAAAAAGTGGTTCCAGCTGGTTAAACAGCATCAGAGAGACGCCGTCCATTGTCTCCTCGAAGCATTTAATCGGTGTTGATCACCTCCAGAAACAAGCGCCAAATAAAACCGTTACATGACTCAGTCTGACAAACAATGGCGCCTCCTCCCACCCGTTCTCAGCCGGGCTGATGTCGGGGTTTTCGGCCACGCTTGAGGCCCGCAGAGACGGCAACAACAAAAGGCAAAAAAGGGAGACGGTCCACGTTTCACACTGTAGATCTGTAGATGTTATGTAATCTGTGTGACTCACATTCCTGACAATACCGTGTGATCGTGAGTGGGCCGGCACTCGAGAGTATGTTTGTGGATAGCTCAGCTGTGGTTTCCACAGGAAGCAGCAGAATGTTATATTTATCTGTTATGCAGGTGAGCTTTAGTTTTAATAAGGGATGTAAAAATATCATCTTTGTGCGTGGACGTGTTGATCATTTGCATATGGTGTTAAAACGGTTGTGTAACGTCCTCTGAGGGTCGGCAGCAGTTTAGTTTTGAGACAATAGTCTCAAAAACTTCTCTGTTAAAGCTGCATTCTCGCTAGTGTCCACCAGGGGGCGACTCCTCTGGTTGTATAGAAGTCTATGAGAAAATGACTCTACGTCTCTCTTGATTTATTACCTCAGTAAACATTGTAAACATGAGTTTATGGTCTCAATCTCTAGTTTCAAGTCTTCTTCAATTCAACATGATGTTCATTTAGTAACTTATGGTCCATTTAGAGTCAAACAGACCATAAAGCAGGGTATGCTTTAGGGGTGGGGCTACACGGTGATTGACAGGTCTCTACCAGAGATGTATATGGTGTCTCTACGTCACTCCTCCTCAGTCCACATATGGTCACTTCCTGTTCACTGGTTGATAAAATCCAAGATGGCGACAGCCATAATCCAAGATGAGTTGTTGTATCTTCTCTATAAAGTGACAGACTGATGATGTCATGAGGTTTATTTTGTTTAAACTCACCACAAAGAGCAGATTTATAGATGTAGTACTTAAAGTACTTCATTCACTCTCTGTGGACGAGGAGGAGGAGGAGGAGGAGGAGGAGGAGAAGAAAGCGACTGAGATCGACTGTGAGGGAGATTATTGATCCTTAGTGTTCTGAAGTGAAGTGGTCAAAGAGCTCCGTGGTGTTACGTTGTAATGTTGTGTATTGTATTTAAAGGTAAATACTAATATACTAATATCATCATCAGGAGGTTCTTCTGTGAGCCACTGGAGAGTTTTTATCTTCCATCTTATTAAGTGCTGACATGACACAAAAATGCTACTTGCATTATGTCACTTCCTGTCCTGATTAAGATGTGAAGTATCTCCCGGAGGAGGCATCCCACATTACCCCCCTCCCCCCGGGGGAGGAACACGGGGTTATCGATCTACCTGTTGCCATGACAACAGTCTCACCAAAGAAGAGACGAACACGATTAGAGACGAGCAACACCAACGAAGAAGAAAGTGGTTCCAGGGAAACTCACTTCAATCAACACGTTCAAACACGTTCCACAACTCAGAGGTACATATTGTACTTTTTACTGTACTACATCTCAGAGGTACATATTGTACTTTTCATTGTACTACATCTCAGAGGTAAATATTGTACTTTTTACTGTACTACTACTACTAATAATAAAAAGTCATATTACAGTATGTCGGTATAGAGAACTGATTCATTTTAATGTCATGACAACACATGAGTTTAAATCCTGATATTTTGATAATTTATTCCCAGAAGGATCATAAACATGAACATAACAATACCAAATGAATGATTTCATGCTGATGTTTTAAACTCTTCAATCTGTGTTGATGCCGACTGCAGCCAAAGATAATCATTCTCTCCAAACAGTGGAGAAATAAACCCTCAGCCTCATTTTTCATCCTCGTCTTCACACTTTTATCCCGAATATGGGAAGAGAAGTTGGCCTCCTCCAAACAATCGGCTGATTAAACTTTGTTTTAACGGAGCAGCTGTGAGTTCTGTGTTTAACAGCTGAAAGCTCCGGGAACCCTTTAGTAGCTCCGCTGTGTGACGGACATGCAGATGATAATAAGAATTAATGGATGACACTTGTGTTATTGTGTGTTGTTCTGTTCTAATATTAATAATAACTTTGTTTATATAGCAGCTTTAAAAACAGTTTACAAAGTTTTTGGACAGACAAAGCAGCAAAATGAAGATAATAATAATAACCCTAACCCTAATAATACAAATAAACAAATATAAATAAAGGAAATATATTTTTTAAATAAAATAAATGGAAAAAATAAATACATTAATGAAAATAGAACAGAGAAGTGATGACATCACATAAAAGCCAGTCTGTAGAAATGTGTTTTCAGAAGTGATTTAAAAGAGATATTAGACCAAACATCTGGACCCACTGACGGGTTGAATCTATGAAAGATGTGTGGAAACTTTTTGATGAGATTTGGAGAATCTTCGTCTCAGTGAGCAAACAGATTCTGAATCCTGCGGGTTTCTTTCCCAGTAAAACTTGAATAGATTTCAGTGAGAATTAATGGGAAATACTGAGATCTTAATTGTCCTATTACAGTTTATTCAAATGGTGAAACAACATGTTGGTTCACCACAAAGGACACAATGAATGTACAGACGTCTCACTTTAACATCCTGTAAGCCGTACAGACAATGACGGGACTTCTGCATCTCAGGAGTCTCCATGGCCACTAAAATATGGATTTAAAGAAGTCTCAAATGAAAACAGAAACACAGCAGATAAAAGCCCATTAATTGATGAAAGGATAATATTTTATAATGGCTGCGTAGGCTGTCGATGAGCTGCAGAATGTACATTAATATTAAACAGATCTTATTAACTTTGGCTGCAATATCTCTGCAGCGCTCTTCTCTCTTTGTCTTCTTGTCACATTGCGTCGCTGCTCGCAGCTCTTTTTATGAGCCAAGGTTAATGAAAGAGTCGCCATAACGGGGATTTAAAGTATTTAAAGTGTTCCATGAAAGTTTTCTGCTGCAGTTTAATCGCTAAACCTAAATACTGTCTTTTCTGTGAGATGGTGAAAGTGTTTCTCTTGGTGGTACACAAACAGAGAGAGAGTAGAGGGATAAATAGAGACCTAATAAGGCGACCTCCTTGAATAAAAGAGGATCTGGACATGCAGTATTCAGAGGGCTCAGTGGCTGCAGTCACACTAGTCGGAATAGAGCTCACTGCTCCTCAGTGTTAATACGTGATCTGTGTTTTATACGTCGCTCCTTTAAGCCTCTCCAGCAGAAGAGCTGAGGGGAAATATTTAATAATGAACTTTGAGCCTCTCTGAAGGCAGTTTGGTCTGTTGAGTACATTTAATAACAGAAAGATGAATCTCTGAGGAGTCACAGGCTCCTGTAACATCCAGGTGAAGCCCCTCTAACCTGGGGCGCTCGAACCACGGACCGTCTATAAGAAGTGGACGAAGTCAGCGGGACGTCTCCCATTGTTTGTTGACTGATGGTTTGAAGCCTTGAGTTTGGCATTTTGTCTCTCGCCATGTTGTTATTTTTGGAACCAAAAATGATGCAACGTTTAGTATTGAAGTCTGTTGTTTAGGTTACGCTGTGACGTTGCGTTGTTACGTTGTGTTGTTTACGTTACGTTGCATTGTTACATTGCATTTTTACTTACGTTGTGACGTTGCACTGCGTTGTTACGTTGCATTGTTACATTGTGTTGTTACGGTGCGTTTTTGCGTTGTTACTTACGTTGTGACGTTGGACTGCGTTGTTACGTTGCGTTGTTACGTTGCGTTGTTACTTACGTTGTTACTTACGTTGTGACGTTGCACTGCATTGTTAAGTTGCATTGTTATGTTGCGTTGTTAGCAGAAATGTCCAATGCCAACATTTATTTAGTGACTGGGTTCAACAAGAAGTTATTCCATTAAACCCAAAGCCAGAGCAAAAACATAGCAACAAGGAATACTTGAATAGATGAATTATTTCTCCATTTGACTTCTCTGACACTCTGCAAATGAAAAAAATATCAGAACACGACTCTTCATCCACGTTGCTCCTTCACACGGCCATGTTTTTTAGATATTTTGACACTTTGAGATTGTATATTATTAAAACAGGCTCCTTTGATTGATAAGATGGACGACATGCAGACCTCCAAAGCTCCGTCTTTGTGAAAAATATAAAGTGAGCAGAGGGGAGTCTTCATATTTCTTTTTCCTCTCTGGTAGAGAGTGAGGCGAACATGAGAACACGGCGGGTCTTTCGTCTGCTGCGCATGTTGATTTAAAATGACTTTTTCTTTTTGCCTCCATCTCTCTGGGTGACACGACGTTTGTCTGTAGTCATGAATAAATGGAACAGATGTAATATATGTGTTCCAGCAGGGCAGGCTGGGAAGAAAAGGATGGTGACCAGATTCCCCAACGAGATTGGTAATATGTAGACAGGCTGACGTTCTTTTCATCACTCACAGATGACGACAATAGTCATGACTTATGCAAATGGGAGCTGGTGCAGAATACACAAACAGTCGGAGGGAAGTTGAACATTTTTTGGTAAAAGTAAACTCTTCTCCACTTCTCTGTCTGTTCTTGCCCTCACCTAAACCCACACCACAGGTGAGACTGAAGACTGAACACCTTCTTCTTCTTCACTTTTATTTTGTGCTTCCTGCAGCTCTGTGCATTAGAGAGCCATCAACTTGACCCATCTCTCTCTCTCTACACTCATCGTAGCCTCGGGCTGAGCTCCACTTTAATGCCTTCAGACCGACACTCACTCATTTCAGATGTCACATTGAGGACAATAGCTGCCGTCAGTCTCACAGATTCTTTGTGTGAGAATTAATTAGAGCGCAAAATACTAGATATTACTTTTGTTAAAGATAAAATCAAACCAAGATATACCTTTTGTTCGGTGTGTTTTTATAGTGCTGAGAGGAAGTCCAGTTCCACTGATGGATCCATGAGTTAAAGGTCCTTTTATAGAAATGAAATGTCCCTTTTTTCTTTTTAACACCCTTTCCAAAACCCAAAATTGGGTTTGGGGAAGTTTACACTCTAACAACCCCATCCAATATAAAGTGAGATATGGTGACATTTCCCAAAAAGCTTTTACTTTTGTAACATTAAATATTACAAAACTACAAATACATATGTAAGCTAAGCTAAATATGTAAGCTAAGCTACATATTTTATACAGATCATCATCAGTGAAGATGTTAACTTTTTGTCTGGGGCCAGTTAGCTTAATCCTTTTAGCATTTTATTATGTAGCCAATAGCAGTATGTTTAAGACAAAATATTAAATACATAGAAAAGATTGAATTATTATCTGTTTACAATGTAGAATTATTAAGAGAAAAAATAGGGTGCATGAGAGTGTTTAACCACAGGTGTGTAGTACTAGTTTGCACATGTGTAGTAGCATTCAGGTCAGGATGTACAGACTGGGAAGCTAATACATTAACAATGTTAACAATATTACTATACATTAATATTAATACATGAACATTGTTAACATGAATAGTACATTAACATAATGAACATAATCACTAATACATTAACAATATTAACATAATAACTCATTAACATTATTACTAATGCATTAACATTGTTAACATTATTACTAATGCATTAACATGATTAAAATTATTACTAATGCATTAACATTGTAAACATTACGAATGCATTAACATGATTAACATTACTAATGCATTAACATTGTTAACATTATTACTAATGCATTAACATTGTCAACATTATTACTAAAGCATTACATTGTTAACATTATTACTAATGCTTTAACATGATTACAATTATTATTAATGCATTAACATTGTTAACATTATTACTAATGCATTAACATTGTTAACATTATTACTAATACATTAACATTATTAACATTATTACTAATGCATTAACATTGTTAACATTATTACTAATACAATGAAATGATTAACATTATTACTAATACATTAGCATTGTTAACATTATTACTAATACATTAGCATTGTTAACATTATTACTAATACATTAGCATTGTTAACATTATTACTAATGCATTAACATTGTTAACATTATTACTAATACATTAGCATTGTTAACATTATTACTAATGCATTAACATTATTAACATTATTACGAATACATTAACATTATTACTAATGCATTAACATTGTACAACTAGCAAATGTTAATCATGAAAAATAACTTGAACTTTTTAAAAACGTTCTGTGGACTAAGTGATTAATTGATTAAGGCCCGGAACACATTTGTGTTTTCTGCGGCCTCATATCCATGGTTCAATGTAGACGCAGGTGTTTAATCTGCCGTCGTCATCATTGTTAATTACAAATGTGAGAGATTTTCTGTCGTAAACAGTAATTAAGAGGACAGTTCAGCTATCGGCCCGTCTTTATTTCTTCATTGTTGAAGTGCTAAACATTTACATGGACTCGTTTGAGTTGAGAGAGAAAGAGAGACGGCAGTCAGCAGGTCAGCAGAAACCTGTAATCAGCCCCCCCTCCTTTAGAGCCAGCACACAATGTGAAGCTACCTTTATGGACGCAGCGCTGCAGCTCTTTGAAAGCCTCGGAAATGTCATCTTGTAACCTCCAATCATTTAAAAAAAATAAATAAATGGAGCATTTGTTGCTGAGTGTCTCCCACGATTTGTCTTTGCATGTTCACACACGGCCGTGAGGGGAATGAATAAAAGCAGGAATGCAGCGTTTGTTCATTCTGAGCAGATTATCATAGAATCCTGCAGAGAAAAGGCTTTTCCTTCACTGTGATGACAGTAGATTAACCAATCTGAGGAGAGATGGAAGCTGAGGGGAACGAGGAGGAAACGTTATATCAGTGACTATGATGAGAGAATAACTCAAATGGAGGAAGCGGTGGGAGAGAAATGGATTGTTAAGATGAGGAGAGATAAAAGGAGATTGAATCTACTCCTCAGTGATTCTCTCCACCAGGTCAGCAGTCTCTGTAACGAATGAGTAATCCTCATCATTTTTCATGTTGCTTTCTTTTTTTTTCTCATACATTTGCACATTTCAACCAACTAGAGTAGCAGGAGGGGCCTCAGACTGCAGCTCCGCGGCGCCGTGGTCCGGTAGTTGCTCTACTTTTGGCCCTGGACAATTAGCAGGGTCGTCGTCTTTGGATCGGCAGCTAGGCGGTGTGAGACGCTCTGTGATCTCATGACCACCAACACTCATTTCACCTTTTTAACAGTTCTTGTGTGTGTTTTTGCACTGAATGGAGTCGTGGTTTTTGAGCTAATATAAAGTATCCTCATCTTACGAAAAGTAATTTTTAGCAAAAGTCTAGCAACACGTGTGAATTTCTGCTCGTTACATTTTTACAAAATAAACAATCGTCTTCACAGCTTCTTTAATATTCTCTCCCAACATACGTAATCTCACATTTCAGTAACGATATATAGCACGTTTACTGGTAATTAAAGACAGTAACTGGTTTAAATGAAGTAACCAGATGGTTTTGTAAACTCCTGAGTGAATGAAATATTTGACAAATGAAAAGTATTTTATGGTTTAATTAAGAACTTTATGTTTGTATGTGCTTGTTATCAATTTAGACGACGTAATTACATTACATTACGGTCATTGTAGCAGACGCTTTTATCCAAAGCGACTTACAATTCAGTATCTATCTACACACCGTAGACGCAGCTACGGGAGCAATTTTTGGGGTTAAGTGTCTTGCTCAAGGACACATTGACATGAGACTAGCAGAGCAGGAGCCGGGGATTGAACCGCCGACCCATTGAAAGGTGGCCCTGCTCTCCACTAAGCCACAGTGGATAATTGTGTATCGCAATGTATGGATTTATTATTTCATCATGATATGATTCCATCGAAAGACAATAAATGATCTTATACATTTATGATCACGATTTCTAGTCATAACAATGCTAACGTGCTGATGCTTAGCATCATTTTAGCTTAGCGCGTTAGCATGCTAACATTAGCTAATCCGCAGTAAACACAAAGCACAGCCGAGGCTGATTGAATGTCTTTAGTTCTGAAAGGTGTAAACCAAAGTGTTGGACACGTTAACATGTTCACCTGATGATGAAAAGTCAGAGGATGAACAACGTTATTACAACATGAAGGATGAATCACATCTCATAACTGGTTGTTAGACTGCTAAAAACAAGACTTTTCTTTAGTTATGAGCAGTTTGTGGACTGAAGTTTTGATGCCTTGATTTTAGCATTTTGGTCATCGCCATCTTGTTTTATCAACCAGTAAACAAGAAGTGACCATATTAGGACTGAGGAGGAGTGACATAGAGATGGCGTATAGGTCTCTGGTAGAGACCTGTCAATCACTGTGTAGCCCCGCCCCTAAATCATACCCTGCTTTATGGTCTGTTTGACTCTAAATGGACCATAATTTACTAAATGAACATCATGCCGTATTGAAGAAGACTTGAAACTAGAGATTGAGACCATAAACTCATGTTTACAATGTTTACTGAGGTAATAAATCAAGAGAGAAGTAGAGTCATTTTCTCATAGACTTCTATACAACCAGAGGAGTATTCATGATTTGATCCTGGTTTTGAGGAGTTCAGGAGTTCATCCTGAGAGATGGTTGTAGTGTTCATACTATACATTAATATATAAGATATATATATATATATCAGATATTAATGACTGTGAGCTGCAGAGAAACCAGACGATATGTTTGTGAGGAGGCAGACAGTTTTATATTCTCCGACACTTCACGTATTGATTTCAGCTGCGTATTGCTGCGTGCAGTGATCCGTGAAATGATTAATATTACATACACAATAAATCAGAGAGAGTCTCACGAGGCTGACTCATCATAATCATCATCAGACCGTTTGTTATTAATTCAGCTGCTTTACTTTTATGAACACATATGATGCATTACTCTCTCATTCATGAGCATTGAGGGATACATTAAAGTCCTCCTCCTTTAGAGCTGCAGGTGATGTCTTTCTTTAACCGTCTTCATGTTCACATTTTGGTTCATACGAAGATGAAATGTGCACGTCGTGAACTTTGTATTTATTTATCTTTGAGAATCGACCACATCAATATATTTCAGGTTGTGTTGATAAGTAATGCACGGCAACTTTAAATCATTTTCATACAATTTTGAGTCATTTCATCTGTTTTTCAAGGAGTTCCTGCAGGAACGTGAGCAGAAACACTGTGCGGCGTGAACGATGATAACAACAACAGATGGAAGAGGTGAGAGAAGCACTCTGACTTCAGAGAGAGAAGAAACCTCCAGCCGGAGTTATTGAATCTGACCTGTCGCTGTCTTTTTCTTCCAGAAAGGATCCAAAGTGCAGCAGAGAGAGAGACAGAGAGACAGGGGAGGAAGGAGAGATAGAGGGGGAGGAAGGAGAGAGAGAGAGAGAAAGAGAGAGAGAGAGAGAGAGAGACGGGGAGGAAGGAGAGAAAGAGAGAGAGAGAGAGATGTGGTTTTCTGCAGCTCTGAATGGAGAAGATCCAGAGTGACGGTGAGAGACGGCAGCACAAAGGCTTCCCACGAGGAGTTAATGGAACCCACGTAAGGTCTCACAGGGGGAGAAGCTCTCAATGTAGGAGTCCTCCAGAGGAGTGGGCGCCACTCTTAATGGTGGCATATTAACTAAAAAATATCGCTTTCTGGTGGAGCCAGTGGTGTCAGAATAAAAAAGGACATTTGTGAGTTTGTGTTTCCTGAAGACAAAAGAGAGCAAAGCGATGAGGATTGTCCAGATTCTACATAATTCATGCAGCAATTTAGATAAACGAACGTCTGACGCCGAGTCTGTTCAAATTCTGAAGAGAAGATTCTCAGCAGACAGCGGCTGTTTGTTTTTTTCTGTGCATAAATTCACACAAACAGGAAAAACAACATAAGTGTGAAAATGATGTGTTGTGTTCATTTTAATTTACATTTCAAATTCTCAAAGAATGATGCCAAAAAAGTCTTCCTCACAGACTGAATAATAAGAAGTGTGTCTGTGTTAAAGTTATGAAGTGGTGAACCCCCCGACTCTCCACTCACTGCAGCAGCAGCCAGCGTCATAGCAAAGACAACTATAGACCACAAAAAGACTTAAAACAACGACAAAGAGACAATAAGACTACAAAATGAGACAGTAACACTTCAAAGAGACAGTAAGACTACAAAGAGAGACAACAAGACTACAAAGAGAGACTAACACTTTAAAGAAAGACAAAAAATGTCAAAAGGAGACAAAAAGACTACAAAAAGAGACAAAAAAGACTATAAATATAGGCAAAAAAGACTACAAAAAGAGACAAAAAAGACTACAAATATAGGCAAAAAAGACTACAAAAAGAGACAAAAAAAAGACTACAAAAATAGACAAAATTACTACAAAATGAGACAAAAAGACTACAAAAACACGACAAAAGGAGGACATAAGACTACAAAGAAAGACAAAAAGACTACAGGTAGCTAAACGATAAGGTTGTGAATCTTTTTGTCATTATTTATTAGCAGCAGAACAAATCCGAGCACATGTTTCATGACTCTCCTGTCTAATCCGCTCCACCCACCTCTCATCCTCTCACTTCATTCCTCACAGCTGACTCCCTCATGTTTCACCTCCTCCTCCGTCTAATGTTAATGTTTTTACTTTGTGATTTACTATTATGTTTCCAGCAGAAGCTTCATGGAACAAAAAGAGAAAAACAAAACTCTAACTATGAGTTTGTGTTTGATCTTTATCTGCTCGTTCTGGACAGAAATGAATCGTGTTTGTTCTCCGTCGTGATACGTCTCACTGTGGTTAATAATGCTGCCAACCACTTTCATTTCCGTCCTGATGTTGGCGAAACCTTAATGGACGACTCTGTGCGGTAATCTGAAATTAATGGCCGTCATCATTTAATGTTTCTCAAGCTGGCTTTGAGTTTTTAGCCGGCGGCTCGTGTGTCTGTGTCTGAATTCAAAATGTGACTCTTAAGCAGTTTTTTCTGCACACTTTGATTATGTTGTTTTATTCTCTACATGTATATGATCCTGGAGCTGAGCTAAAATAGAGTTTATATTTATATTATACACCTATAATAACACAGATAATATCTGCTCCAATACCACAAAGAATATACTATATTTTAATATACTGGTACTATTTGAGAGGAATATATATAGAAATATATACAAGCAGGTGAGAAATTCAAGGAATAGTCTGAATGAGTGGAGAAACATAATATAATATAAACACTAAGTTAAGAAGCAGCTGTTATATCGATGCTCTTCTTCAGAGATAAAAACTTTATGATTCAGACATAATTCAGAAGCGACGAGGTTGTGATTGGATAAAGGCCCAACGTGTTGGAGGCTGTAGAGAGGAGAAGCCCCGCCCCTCAATTCAGAATAAATAAGTACGGAAGTCAACGAGGGTCAAAATAATGTTTTGATCCCGTTTGAATTGACCATGACATTGTCATAAACATAAAGTATTCACATCTGAATATTGACCTGATGAAAAGTTATTACAGTTCATCCTGACAGGAACGATGATCCCAATCCATCCGATAGTTGTTGAGACATTTCCACAGAGCCAAGGCTGCTAGAAACAAGACTGATGTCGTGAAGACATGTAGCAGAGTCCAGAGCCAGCAGGAGGTCCAACATGAGGCTCCTTCAGACCGTACTGACAGAAGAGCAGAGGGAGGCTGCACATGAAGCAGTCTGAAACATTTCAGTTTAAACGTCTCTACACAGTTCTTCTTCGGTCCAGATTGGAGTCAAACTTGAGTTTCTTCTGAAAACTCTGCAAAACACCTTGTGAGATCTGGAGAAAGACAAGTTGCAAGAATCAGACGTCAGCGTGCTTTAGAGCCTACTTCCGAATATAAAAACAGACGCATGCAGAATCATGTGATTTCACCTGTTTAAAAGAATTTGTGTGAAATCCTTAATATGAAGATTAACATTATCAATTAGCAAATATTAATAAGCAGGCGAGACTCTGGAACCAACTCTGTGGCTTCATGTGACAACTAATAATATAAAAAATAAAACTAGTTACATAGCATTGACATAGCTAACGTTAGCCACCGCAAGCTACTGGCCATGCCGGACCAAATAAGACTCTAAAATAGTCTCAGTTTAAGTTTGTGAGTTTTATCTTTCATTGTAATCCAAAACTTTACTTGCTGCAGTCTGATAGATTCAAACTGTGACGCATGTTTCCTGTTCCAGAAGCACAGAAATAAAGAAACTAGTTCACTGCGTCTGAACGCTGCAGACAAACAGCGTGAACATCAGAGAGCCTCCAGTCAGACTGCTCCTCAAAAACATCCTCTGTGACACACGCTGGGTTATTTCCTGCACAGTCTACTATGTTCTCCAGGAGTCTAACTGTATACTGAGCTGAAGGCAGGTTGAGTCACTCAGCTTGACCTGGAGGAGGAGGAGGAGGAAGAGGATGGTGATGGTGATGGAAGGCAGGATGGGAAGACATCAGTGGTAAGGAGCTCCCTCAGATGTGATCATCTTCTGCTCAGAGTGGAGGATAAAAGCTTCGGAGCAGAAAGAAGAGGACAGGAGGAGGACATTGTTTGAGATTGGATTTTTAAAACGGTCACAGATTGATGTCACAGGTGAAAGTGAAGAGGAGCGAGAGATGAAGGCACACTAAATCTTAATGACAGAAGAAAATGTCTGTTTCTGCAGAATGGCCGGTTTCTGCAATAATTCAATATTTTTAGAGATGAACACTTTACTGCAATGAGTATTATTAAATATTAGCATTAAATTGTACTTAAAGGGACAGTGTGCAGGACATCTAGTGGTGTGGTTGGTCTTTGGTAACATCCTGAGGTCGTCCATACCATAATAACCATATTTTCAAACCTCTAAACCGGGACCCTTGTATGCACACATGTATGACCCTCTGCACAAACCATAGTCACGCTAGTGTGTATCCACATCTGTCCGTCTTAATATGATCTTTTATATAATTTTATGTCAAAACTTAAAATGCTCTCTTGCAGCTGCAGAACGCTGCGTTTCTGTCTTCGGGTACTGGAGGGAGAATTAATTGAGCCTTCTGGATCTCTTTAGAAAAGACAACTTTTTTCTTCGGCATGACAGCTAACCGTTAGCGTGAAGAGCTGCAAGCGTCACAGCAACAGCCTTGACAACGACACCTTGATCAGTGTTGAATTCAGATGCTTTGTGCATTGTTAATGTTTTATTTAGGTAATAATAAGTCTGACAGAACGTATAATGTTATGATAATTGTAAATGTGGTGAAAACTGGGACATGAGAGTGTTTGATTGAGAGATGATTGTGAGGATGATTTAAATGTTAATTTCATGCAGCGTTTGATGTTTAATTACAGAAAACGCTCTCTTTGAAACTTGGTGGAGTTACGAGGTTTTCTCTGCACGGTTTTTATTCAGCTAACTTCATCACTTCTGCTTCTGAGGACAGATGGCTGGAGGAAGCAGAGTGAACATCGATGACAACCACTCAAGTTGAAAAACTGCTAAACATCCAGAAAACCCTCCAGAGAAAATGTGTAAGCAAAGCGTGACTCTGTGACCCCCAAAGAAGTGCAGCGTCAGCAGAATGCATTTCACAAAGATTGCTCGACTCCACAGCAGAATAACTGCATGACTAACAGTAACCCTGAGCAGCCGCTCATGTAAATATCCACATCCCCAAATCAATTATGTGCCGCTGAACGGCCCTCCAGCTCAGCCTGAGGGTGCTCACTTCAAACACTCGCCTGTTGGTTCTAGAAAAACTCAGGCCTCGTTCAACTAAAAATATTCCCTAGAGGCTGTTGTTAAGTCCACAAGTCAGTTATTTAACACCTGGAAGTCCAACGCTACCACTGCAGCTGGAGAGACCAGTAAAGTGGATTCATGAAATATGTCGGTGGAGATTTATGGTGATATAATATTATATTATAGTTTAACGCCGGCGCCACTGTCGAGAAACATCGCTTTCCGTTTTCCTCCGAAGCTGCTTCTAGCGACAAATTAAGTGACTTATTCAGACCATCAGTGAAAAACAAGAAAGACATTTGAATACATTCATATTGTAATTACATTACATTTTACATTACAGTCATTTAGCAGACGCTTTTATCCAAAGCGACTTACAATTCAGTATCTATCTACACACCGTAGACGCAGCTACGGGAGCAATTTTTGGGTTTAAGTGTCTTGCTCAAGGACACATTGACATGAGACAGGAGTCAGGGATTGAACTGTTGACCGTCTGATTGAAAGGCGGCCCTGCTCTCCACTTAGCCACGGTCACGCCGTCAAGCCCCATTCAAGCTTCATGCTAATTATTGCATAATGATGTCACCAGTATGGCGTCATCTGGTGTTTTTTAGCAACTTTGGACCTTGTGCTACCTACTTTCATTGTAAAAAGTTGTCAACACTTACAGGGAAACAGTTGGCATCCATGTTTGTTTTGGTACATGAACACGTGACAGTTGGCATCCATGTTTGTTTTGGTCCAAGAACACGTGACAGTTGGCGTCCATGTTTGTTTTGGTACAAGAACACGTGACAGTTGGCATCCATGTTTGTTTTGGTCCAAGAACACGTGACAGTTGGCGTCCATGTTTGTTTTGGTCCAAGAACACGTGACAGTTGGCGTCCATGTTTGTTTTGGTACAAGAACACGTGATAGTTGGCGTAGATGTTTGTTTTGGTATAAGAACATGTGACAGTTGGCGTGCATGTTTGTTTTGGTACAAGAACACGTGACAGTTGGCATCCATGTTTGTTTTGGTCCAAGAACACGTGACAGTTGGCGTCCATGTTTGTTTTGGTACAAGAACACGTGACAGTTGGCGTCCATGTTTGTTTTGGTACAAGAACATGTGACAGTTGGCGTCCATGTTTGTTTTGGTACAAGAACACGTGACAGTTGGCGTCCATGTTTGTTTTGGTACAAGAACATGTGACAGTTGGCGTCCATGTTTGTTTTGGTACAAGAACACGTGACAGTTGGCGTCACAAACACAAACTTGCCTCTGGGGGTTTTACAATCTGCACAACATTCAACACCCTCAGTCCCTTTCGAGCTTTGTTTCAGATGAAGAAAAAAGGTAAAGAGGTAAATATTTATTAATTTAGAAATTCATGAGCTTTAACAGATGGAAAAATACATAAAAAATAAGCACATATACTGGTGGTGTGTGTGTGTGTGTGTGTGTGTGTGTGTGTTCCTCCACTCTCATGCGATTAGTCTCTGCAGAGATGGGCTCTGACATTTAACCGTGTCACAGCAGACCCCCGAGCACAACGGCTACTTTCTAACAGGATAACATCCTTATTTGTTATTGAATTAACACACACACACACACACACACACACACACACACACACACACACACAAACACAAACACACACACACTCCTCTCCTTCTGGTTTGGGGCTTTTCTATCTTTTATTTGTTCTCTTTCTCACACTCATCTTTACATTCAACACAAAAGAGATGACGAGATAAGATCAGACTTCATTACTGATCCTTGAGGGTGAATTCACTATTTGAATGAAATACATCTTAAGTGGTATAAATAATAAGAACAATACACATAGTAATATTATAAGTATATATTGTGTATTATATATATGCAGTATAAGTAATATACACACAGTTTACATTATCTGTTGGAAGAAGTACTCAGATCATTTACTTAGTAAAAGTAGTAATACTATCAATTAAATACTCAAATACACTTAATTACACAATTATTATATCAGCATCAAAATATACTTAAAGTACTAAAAGTGAAAGTACTCATGCAGAATAATATGCACTATATTTTTGTGTTGTAATTATTGATGCATTAATGTTCATCACTTTAAAGGTGGAGCTCATTTTAAAATTACATTTTGTTTTAATAATCAGAAGCAACTAAAGCTGTCAGATAAATGTAGTGCAGTAATAAGTACAATATTTACCTCTGAGATGTAGTAGAGTAGAAGTATAAAGAAGCAGAAATACTCAAGTAAGTACATGTACCTCAAGATTGTACTTCAATACAGTACTTTAGTAAATCCACAGACTGTGATATAAATGATATAGTGGAATGTAAATAAATAGCCTCTTACTTTCATAGTGATAATAACTGGTAATATATTTAAATATAATATGAGGGACATGGTTAGTAACTTCTCTATTTTCACAGTAGAAATCTGAGACTGTATTTTGCTTCAGACCTGCCAGCAGCACACATCTTCTCCCACCTCAGAGCATCGCACTAGCTTTATTATTCATGTTACAGTAGCTCCGTGACTGCAGGTCGGGTCAGTAAATCACACATTCACTAGGCGCTTACCGCTATACCGCGTTAGCCCCTCCCCCTCCCACCGCCTCCCGCTGACACCCGTCACTTATCTTGAGAAGCTGTCTGCAGAGGGAGCCGCCATGAAAACACCACAGGCAACGAGAGGGAAGGAAACAATCATCCAGACGGAGAGAAGAAACAGAGGAAAAGGTCAACGGTCGTGGTGTTCATGCATCATGCATCATGACACCATGTTGAAGACTCACATTTTAAGATATCTTTAGAAAGTCAGGGAGCAGAATTCATGATCAAACCCTGGAGCTTTAATACACATTTTCTTTGAGTGAAATAAGGAGATGGATCTGTTTTAAACGTGAGGATGGAGTCAGGACCAGGAAGAGTGAAGTCAAAGCTCTCTTGATTTATTACCAGTAAACATTGTAAACAGATGTTTATGGTCTCAATCTCTAGTTTCAAGTATTCTTCAATACAGCATGATGTTCATTTTGTAAATTATGGTCCATTTAGAGTCAAGCAGACCATAAAGCAGGGTAGGCTTTAGGGGCGGGGTTACACAATGATTGACAGGTTTTCTACCAGAGACGTATACGGCATCTCTACGTCACTCCTCCTTAGTCCAGATATGGTCACTTCCTGTTCACTGGTTGTGAAAAAAAACAAACATGGCCACGGCCATAATCCAAGATGGCAACAGCAAAATCGTGGCTTCAAAACATCAGTCCACAAACCAATGAGAGACTTCACAACAACTAGGTCCAATTATTTACAGTCTGTGGTCAAGACGTGCTTAGCTTAGCATAATACTGGAAGCTGGGCAGACTGGTCTCATCCAGCATTTGTAGCAATAGTTCGAAAAATAATGCAGCGTAATTCGTAGATATCCCACGATATTATTTTGTATGTTATCAACGTAATCATGAACAAGTAAAGTATAAACAAGCCGACACAGGGAGGGAGGATGGGTCCAATAAACAAACGAGATACAAGGTGTTAATCAGAACCAGGCTAGCTGTTTCCCCCTGCTTCCAGTCTTTATGCTAAGCTACGCTAACAACGTCCTGACTCCAGCTCTGTATTTAACACACAGACGTGAGGTCAACTTCCTTCATATCACTCAGAGAGGAAAAGTAAAACTGGAATATTCTTCTGCCTTTATTTATTTAAATTTGTAATACTTTTATTCTTATATTTTGTCTTTATCTATTTTAATTTTCTATTGTCTTGGCTCTTTAATGTCCTTATATAATGTGTTCCTTTGCATTTTGTCTCGATGCACTTTTAATTGCTTTGTTGTTGAAATGTGTTTATTCTCGTCTTCTGTCCTTTTAGACTTCCTGTTTATTTTTGTGAACATTTCTGCTCCTGTAAGTTCACATGAATCTTATTATTTATTCAACACACAAACAGTCCAACATGTACGACAACAGAAGTAAGTGGAGCTCAGCTAACGTGTGCTCACTGATTACAGACCGGAGGTTTACATGAGCGACTGTTTCAAATGTTTTCCTTTTATGCAATTTTATAAATAATGACCCGTTCATGCATTGCATTGCTTCATGACCGAGCGGCATCAATATGTAATCCGGCTGAATTATTCACTTCAGCACTTTGCCTCCCAAGTCAGCGTGAATTCACTGAGATGGAACGTGGAGTTACGAGCAGCAGACACATCGATGGTTCATGTGTTTTATATCTTCTGAAGGGACGAGGTGGGAACCTTCTAGAGGAGTGAACAGGAATAAAAAAGAAACATGGGGCTCATTTACTGTATTTTTCATATGCAGACATAATAAAAACACAGCTAATTTTTTTAATTTAGAGATTTTCAACTAGTTTGCTTTCATAACACGTCTTCTTGGAAAGAAAACATTTATTTTACTACTTTGTCTATTTGCGTCTGTAGATTTCTTCTGAATTCACCAAAAGTTACCAATTAAATTAAATTACATTCATTTATTATAGCCCGAAATTACGAATCACAAAATTGCATTTGAGAGGGATTTTTAATGTGTACATAAACATCTTCTGTCCCAGGACCCTCACATCGGAACAGGAAAAACTCACCAAAAACACCTTTAAAGGGGGAGAAAAAAAAGGAAGAAACCTAAAGGAGAGACTCCAGGGAAGAAGTTAGTTATGTGCATTAATATGTTAATAATACAGATGGAGATCGTAGGGAGTTCCCCAGCAGTCTATGCAGCATCAGTAGGAGCTGGTCCACAGAAGCCTGAACCAGCCCTAACACACCATTACATAATGCCTCATTTACATATTTAAACATCACAATTCAGAAAATTTGTAATATAAATAATAACAATCTTAATGTGAGTAATGAACCTATTGACCCTATTCACCTGTATAGTCTTCAAAATGTCTGTAATTTAACTAAACATCTCTTTAAAGGACGTTTTCTCTACATATATATATGTGTTTTATGTATGTATATATATATATATATATATATATATATATATATATATAAAATACACACATATATATAAATATATAGATTTATATGTAGATTTTTTTAACATATATCTCTACGTTAACAGATATTATTAGATAACAATGTAACTGTAACGGCGTTTCTGCAGTGCAGCTCATTTACATAGAAAGGTGCATAATAATTGTCACCCTGCAGCGCAGTAAAAGGTGCGTTTTCACCCTTTTGACGATGCTTTGAGAATCAATTATTTCTGTCTTACTTGTGGAGTTTTTAGAGGCCACAGAAGCCTCAGAACCCTTTTGTGAATTCTCCCCTCAGAGAGGGTTTGTGGTGATGAAGGAACAGCGAGGCTCAGTGATGGGTTTTTAATGGAGCTGTATGGCTCAGAGGAAGAAGAGACATCAAGCTCATCATTCTTTGTCGTTGATGCAGAAAAGATTTGTTGATAAGAAAAGAAAAAAACACAGAATATCAGCAGATTTAAACAGCTCATCTTTCTCCTACCGATTTGTACTCGTCATGTGCGGGTATTTTGAGTATTGGTCGTCTTTTTAAAGCGTCGTCATCGTGACTCTTTCGTGACTTTTTGTGTGCAACGCACTCGCATGAACGTGAATCTGTGTTTTATTAGTTTCCAGCTGAGGAACAGTGATGTCATCTGATTCACTGCTGCAACGCGACGGAGACGAACACAGTCGGGGCTTAATATGGCGTCATAAAAAAGACATTAAAAATCCAATACCATAATACCTCAGAGCCATGAAGCTGTCATCATAAATATGGAAGGAATGAACGTAATATTCTGCTCTTTTTAAAAAAATAAAAAAACGTCTCCAGCACACTATGAGGTCTTTTCGTGATGTTTGGCGTTAAAGTTTTATGAAGGTTTTTAAATCTTACAAATAGTGAATTAAATAAATATAAACTCTACAGCCTCTGCAGACAGAACATCAGGGGATAAAAGAACCGTCCTAATTACACTAAATTACACCACTGGAGGGTTTTAACCTCTTTAATTACGCACCAATCATAAGTGTGTCTTCACTGCAAGACGTAAACAACACATTTTGCTTTTTGATGCAAGCTAATTAGTTAATGATCACCTTTAATTTCCAGGTATGTTTATTTTGAGGACTGTTTTTGGTGTGTGTGCTGACAGGAGGACGAATGAACCTGTTCATCACCGTGTTTTATATTCGGGTCAGAGGCCAGGGAAGCAGACAAAGATAATTCTCCTGACAGACAGCAGCGACGCTGAATTGTCTGATTCCATTATTCTATGCTCTGTAAGTGCTTTTCAGTCGATCCTCTGAAAAGACAAGCGTCCCTGTTTGTGTTGTTCCAACGCCACAACCTTTATTCAAACCCTTAATATGAAGAGACTTCAAAGTAAAAGCATCAGAAAACCAGAACACGAGAACACAGGAGCAGAGATAGAAAGATACGAGTAGATAACGAGGAAATTATTCTCAACTTAAAGTCCAACTGAAATCACAAAAGACCGTCACTTTATGCAGTAAAAAAAAATTAGCTTGTTAGCTTGTGATGATGAAGAGTAAAAACCACTAAACGGTCAGTTTTAGCTATTGTTTGTTAGTGGGAAAAGCTCATTTTAACTGGTGAATGTTTGTTTGGTAGCTCTCTGAGAGAGTCAAGGTTATGAGGGAAGATGTTTGGACACATATTCATGTTCCCATCAGGATGAATTGTGATGATTCTTTTATCTAACGCCACCTTCAGGTCAATGTGTGAATGTGTCGATGCTTTGGTTTATGACAAAACGAATGAAAGTCCCGTCAGCCTCATTTGTTTACTGATAATTAGCTATCTTTAGCATGCTAACACATACATGCTAACAGACTAGGAGGGTGAAAAATGAAACTAAACATCATCATGTTAGTACTCAAGTGTTAGCTTTAACTCAAAGCCAAAGATTAGCAAAAAAAAATCTCCACAAACAAACAAACAAACAATTTAATTTCAATTGGACTTTAAAACAAAAAGCTAGAATACTGTTTTATGTTCAAGCTAGTAGTAGAAGTACTGTACACTGTTATCTTACACAGGACTGGATGCTTCAGTCAAGCACATTTCGTGTCGGCTTTTTAATAGATAAAAGAAGTGCATTTTTGGAAAAAAAAAACATGCAGCTGCAAACACTGTCTCTCACACACACACACACACACACACACACACACACACACACACACACACACAGTGAGGAGGAGCGTCTTCATCAGGGATTCTGCTCATCGTCGGGGGTCAACGCCCGAGTTCAGAGTCTGTATTGCTTTGGCAGGAGGTGGAAGAAGTATTCAGACCCTTTACTGAAGTAAAAGTACTACTACCGCGCTGTGAAAATACTCCACTACATGTTTATTTAGCTGTAGAAGTATTTAAAGGAAACACTTCATCACGAACATTCAACGTCAACACATCTGGAGATACGTGTAGGTAAAAAAAGTACCTGTGAGAAGTACTTGAGTAAATGTACTTCTCTTCATTCCACCACTGCCCTAAAAGAAAAGACATTAGAGGTGGAGAGAAGATTAAAGTGTTTCCATCTAGTCAAGCAGCCTCTGATGATTCTCTAGTTTCTCCCCGCTGGCTGTGGCCTTCGTGAGATAATCCCAGTGGGAGGTGTAACATCCAGCGGTTCACCGACACTCGGGAATAAAAAAAACTCTGTTCGACCCAAGTTTCAGCTTCACATGGAGGAAGAAACAGAGAAGGACGCTCACCAGTTTACCCCTGATCTTGTGTTCCTCGAGTGCCTTTTTTTTTTTTTAATCTCCGATAAAGGACACTTAGTGATATTTATTCTCTTCCAGTAAAACCCTTAGGCAGCCCTCCTCTGCTCTCACACACACACACACACACACACACACACACACACACATTCTCGTTTGTACGTTAAATTACTGAACACAGACCCTGTATCCCTCTTGACTTCCGTTTCAATATGTAATCAAATCATTTCGTCTTCAGAGCCATTGAATATTCAATTACAGCGTATTCTTAAATAACATTAAAGATAATTGATTCGGGCCACTTGACCGTGGCTTTTTCTGAAAAATCCCCCTTCTTTGCTGTGACTCAGCCGAGCGTTTGGACAAACAAGGAGACGTTCGGATGGCGAAGTGTTTTATGTTCGATGCCGAAGGGAAGGGAAGGTCGATCCCGGTCAAACGCACAAAGAAAGAATTCATTTTTTCAGCTCACAAAACACAACTTTCCTTTTTCTAGAAGAACGTCCCCTTCGTGTCCCGGCACAGTATCCTCTTGAACGCCTTCCGGAAGTCGTGGTTGAAGATGGTGTAGATGACCGGGTTGAGGCAGGAGTTGCAGTAGCCGATCCAAAAGAAGAATTTGAACAGAGGGTTGGGGATGCTGCAGGTCTCGGGGCAAACCGCCTGAAGGGAGTAAGAGAAGAAGAAGGGGAACCAGCAGATCACAAACCCGCCCATCACCACGGCCAGCACGAAGGTGAACCTCTTCTCCCGGTTCGCCATGGCCTTGCGGCGGGACGCGGGCGTCCCCTGAATCTTGGGCGTCTCCTCAGGTACCAGTTTGGTGCCAGATGGCGTGGTCATCGTGGTTTTGTACCTGCGGGCCAGGTTTAGTGCCTGAACTCTGAACCCTTTCCGTCGGGACGATCCCGACGTTTGCTCGTCGGTTGCGACGTTCGTCTCGTCTTTTCCTTCGTCGCCCATTTCAGAGCCGAAGCTGGACGAGTTGTCGGGGAGCGCCTCCGCCTCTTCTTTGTGGGGAACAGCTGAAGGGATTTTTGGGGGGATTGAGGTGGATGTTTGGACTGAACTAGCAGGGTCGGGCTGAGCGTCCTGGCTCGTGATTTTCCCGGGAGGGTTTTGAAGCGACGACGGGGACATTTTGTTTGGGACTTCTTCTCGTTCTCCATCTCCTTGATCCCTGTTCTCGGATAACTTCGCCGGAGGCTCGTTGGTTCCCATGCTGGCGTCTCCTCCGGCCGCCGCCGCCGCCGCCGCCTTCTGCTCCCGCCCAGGAGGGCAGCGCGTGTGCCGCTTGGCGATCTGATAAATCCTCACGTACACCAGAATCATGATCACGCAAGGGGCGAAGAAAGAGCCGATGGTGGAGTAGAGGATGTACCAGCGCTCGTTGTTCAGCTCGCACACCTCCTCCCCTCCTTCGCTCTTGTCCAGCGTGAGGAGAGGAGGGAAGGAGATGACCGCGGAGATCAGCCAGACCACGACGATGGCCGCCTTGATGCGCGTCGGGGTGCGCTTGGCGCCGTAGGACACGGGCCGGGAGATGGACAGGTAGCGGTCCAGAGCTATGGCGCAGAGGTGCACGATGGAGGAGGTGCAGAAGAGGACGTCCAGCGCCAGGTAGATCTCGCACCAGATGGAGCTGAAAGCCCAGTAGCCCTGCAGCTCGTTGGCCAACGAGAACGGGATGACGAGTGTGGCAACCAAAATATCCGCAGCCGCCAGCGACACCAGGAACAGGTTCTGAGCCCCCTTGAGGGACCGGGACGTCAGCACGGCGATGATGACGAAGATGTTCCCGACGATGGTGAGGACCATCATGAAGGTGATGGCGATGGCGAAGGCCGCGGTGGCCTGCGGGGTGTACGGCGACGTCCTGGCGGTACTCCGGTTGCAGGGTCGGGTGCCGGAGACGAGGCTGAGATTCCTATTGGGGAGTCCGCCGAGCTCCGACAGGCAGGGGGCGTCGTGGGAGGATGACATGGTGACGACAACTGGGAAACCGGACGGTCGTTGGTCAATGTGAAGCCATGCGATCTACGAGGGAGAGAGAGAGAGAGAGAGAGACAAGAGAGAGACAGAGAGAGAGACAAGAGAGAGAGAGAGAGAGAGAGAGAGAGAGAGAGAAAGACAGAGAGGGAGCGAGAGACATGAGAGAGAGAGAGAGAGAGAGACAAGAGAGAGAGAGAGACATGAGAGAGAGAGAGAGAGAGAGACAAGAGAGAGAGAGAAAGACATAGAGGGAGAGAGAAAGACAGAGAGAGAGAGAGAGAGAGAAAGACAGAGAGAGACAAGAGAGGGAGAGACAGAGAGACGTTCTGTGGTCAAGATATGAGTTATTTTTTGGGTGCAACAGATCATAAAATTCACAGTTCAGATCAGAACAAGAGAATAAAATTAAGCAAATATAACTTTTAGATCTCTGATCACGTTTTTGATACTAATTATTGATCATTTATGATCCATATTATCAGATACATATCCCTTTAATGTTTGATTATAGCAGCTAGTCTACAAGGATCCAGAATATAAATTTTTTGTCATCATCCCAAAAATCATTTCAACTCTCTGAAGTCTGTAAACAATCAAAAATACAAAATGTTGTACTTCATAAAAACACACAATTCAAATGATGAGGAAATAAAAGATTGTTATGGATTAAAACATTTTAATGATGTATTATAATTAGTGCTGGGCAACGATTACAATTTTGAATCGCGATTAATTGCATGATTTTTTTGCGATTTTCTTGATTAATCGCATTGTTATGCGCAACATTCAATAATGAATTAAAAAGTAGTGTATTGCGCACTTTTATTTTAAAAGTACTGCTATATGAACAAAAATGCAATAACATTTGGTTTGCAAACACTTTAAACAAATAAGGTTATTTTTAACAGCAGTATTCCGTTTACACTGTAACAGATAAAATACAGTTTCTGATTGATTCTGATAATAGATATTCAGCCGGTGTTCACAACTTTATTTTCATGTGTGTAATAGATATTTAAATATACACCTTGAAAACTGCAAACCTATCTACGTCATGTTTTTTTTTCTTCTTTTTTTATGTTTGTTAAATTCTCAGTAGTGATAACTAAATGATATGCGTATTATACATATTCCAAACAAAACACTTTAAAAACTCTACAAAAATAATTTAAATAAATCATTTCTTTTTTGCTTTTTTTTGTATTTTGGTCAGACACATATGCAACGCTGAGTACCGTGTAATATGTGTGGCAGGGACGTGTGGTCAGGGGAGGCATCATGACAAGTAAAAAACAAATAATACTAAAATAAAATAAATATGAATATTTCTCTAATGATCTGTGCTATAAATGTAATTTCTGTATAATTCCAATCATTTCAAGCATTTTTATAATCAAAATCGCTGAATTAGCGCATGTCCTGTTCAAACAGAGGAGACACGTGAGGTGAGGCAGCGACGAGCTGTTCCTCACCTCAGATTGTGAATCCCTCACAATCGCGTGCCTTTTGCTTTCTCATTGTTTGTCACCACTGTAATATTTGTAGACACTTTTATTATATGTGCTTTCTTTTCATAGAATAGGTAATGTATTTCACGTCTGTGTAGAACATATTTAGTGTTGCTGATCTGACAGAAACCGCAGTGAAAAAGCACAGAGAGGCAAACACTACTCTGCCTTAAATAAGAGGGCGTGCGAGAGCCCACGGGTCAGGTTCATGCTTGTTCTGTCGTTGCTCTTCTTCTACACTTTTCTTCTTTTTATATTTTGCTTTGACCACAATATTGTAAGAGTATATATCCAAGCGTAAAAATGTCTCAAAAAAGACAAAAAAGAAGTGGTTGTTACGCAGATTATCATTAAATTAATGAAAGGAAATTTTATTATAGTAGAAATGTAACTTCTGCATTTAACCCATCCCTAACTTATTGGGAGCAGTGGGCTGCTGAGAAGCGCCCGGGGAGCGGTTAGGGGTTCAGTGTCTTGCTCAGGGGCACTTCGGCACAGGACTTGTAGCAGCCAAGGATCGACCCTCCAATGACCGCTCACAATTCATCTCTAATATCTATTTTATATTCATGTGAAAACATCTCCTTCAAACTACTGGATTTATTCAAGTTTATCACCGGAACTACATTTTACAGATTACATGTGAACACATCACAATAACGTTATAATGTACCTCTAGCCAGTACTCATTTTCACTGAGCAGAGCCTGAAGGCATCATAATGTAACTGAAGTGAACCTTCGTTGGTTAGCCGTTAGCGGTGCTGCTAACGTTACTAGCTCTCCTCCTGTTGGTTTAAACACTGATTGGTTGTTTACAATGAAACATTATCAGAGATCAGAGACTAGAAACACATGTTCTACTGAATACTGGAGGAGAACCATTGTCAGGAAAACTTAATTTACACTGTGATGTTAACGTTAAAACTTTATTTACACTCTGATGGTTAACGTTAAAACTTTATTTACACTGTGATGTTAAGGTTAAAACTTTATTTACACTCTGATTGTTAACGTTAAAACTTTATTTACACTCTGATGGTTAATGTTAAACTGGGGAGTTAATCTGAGGTTCACATGCGTGAAGAACCATGAGGGTGTAATAATCCAAAATGGAAGAATCCTATTGGCTGTTAGTGGAGGGAACCAGTGATGATGACTTCCTGTTGAACTACAGAAACACGTCATCACTGCAGCTCTTTATTGGGACAAAATAAAACGATTGTTTGAGAAACATCAGCAGCTACCACAACACATGTTGCGATTTATTAGCAACATTAGCATCGTAGCTAAAGTTAGCAGAGCGCCACCTAGAGGTCTGGAGCGATAAATACTGAGGCTCGTTCAGTCTGTGAAGCCTCCTCAATTTGATTAGTGTGCAGGAAATACAACTGACTGGACTCCTGTTTGCATCTTTCTTTTTGATTGTTATGTTTTGCACAGATGAAGATGATGATGATGAGGGAAGAAGGAAACAGACAGATAAACGTATTTATTTGTTTAGATTTTGCAAACTGTCACTAAAGAGCTGTTGGTTTTTTGGGGATTGGGTCCTGATAGAGCAACATTTTACTATATATATATATATATATATATATATATACATATATATATATATATATATATATATATATATATATATGTATATATATATATATATATATATATATATACATATATAAATATGTATATATGTATGTATATGTATGTATATATATATACACATATATATGTGTATATACAATATATATTTACATATGTGTATATATATATATTTACAGATACATATATGTGTGTGTTTCATCCTAAATTAAATCATATATTATGTATATGTTACTATATTATATACATATATATATATATATATATATATATATGTGTTACTATATTATATATACATATATATATATATATATGTTACTATATTATATACATATAGCTCCTCTTTGTTAGTTATACATATATAAGAATATAAATCCATCATATTCTTTAAAGCTGTGATCCAAAGTCAAATCTTCAGTCAAAAGTCATTTTTTAGATGATTAATAAAAGACAGAAATTTAGATGTTTTCACAGTAAACATGTGGCTGAACGTAAAGTAAATAATGTATGACATTAAACAGGTTATTTTAATGAGTGTATCGGAACAATAATCCTCGAATGAAACGTTAAATAGACTTACTGCAATAAAAAGATCCTCCAGCTGCGTCTGTCTGCGTGACAAACAACTTTAAAAGTTGATTATTTTCTTTGCAGAACCCGGACTGAAAGTATCCGGTGATGATGCACTGTTTGTCGTACAAACCCGAGACCGAGAGTCCGCTGAGATCCCCGGAGGAACGTAACCCGGTCCGGTTTAACGGGAGGAGGTTGTATCCGCGTGCAGCGCTCCTCTCCGGGCTCTGAGGGAAGAAGAGGAGGAACCGACGCGGACGTTACCGGATAAACGAGCACGCGCTTCTCTCCTCTTTACGCGCAGCTTCTACAGTCTGACAGCTTCATCTCATCTCACGAGGACTAATGTAACTTTAATTTGTGTTTACACGTGCAGCTTCTTGCTGTTGATTGTAATCGATTAGTGGATCGACAGCAGCTCCAATAATCAATAAAGTTATTGATCTAGAAAAAACAAACAAGTGAAACGTTCTCTGGTTCACGTGAGGACTCACTGCGTGTCTTTTGATGTTCACAGGAAACTGAAGATTTACATTTTTAATATCTATATACACTTTATAACAAACATTTTTTAATAATGTTTTGAACTTTTATAAAGTAATTTCTTCAGATAATATTAGAGAACAACTCAAAATGCAGGAAGACTTAATAATAAGAATCAATAAAAATGATTAATATATTATATTATCAATGATAATTATTTGGGTATAAAGCACTTATAAAAAATATTTTCAATATTTTAAAAAATTCAAAAACTTGTATAAGTAAATGTTTCTGATATTTGAGAACAACTTGAAATGCAGGACTTTAATTCAAATATATAATAATGATAATAACAATACTTATATACCACTTTTTTAAATTGTAAAAAAATGGCAAAATTGTTACTCTATAAATAAAACAATGAATGTCACCAACAAAAATACTCAAGTAAAGTAACTCCTTAGTGTCGTTTTGTCATCTAGACGAGTTTGAAGCTTTAAACGTTTAATTAAAACTAAAACCAGAATATAAATGTCTGGTTGTCTGAATCACGACTGTTTCAGAGCTATAGCTGTTTCGGGTTAACCAGTGACCATGTTAACTGGTGACTCTCAGCCGTCTGCGTTAGCTCATAGTGACTTAACGTTTAGATAATAAACACAGATATCTAAAATAGATTGAAGACTTTCAGAGTTTTCAGACGGTCACTGGTTAAACTGAAACACCGGCGGCGTCCATTATGATAATCAGTGATGCCTCTAGTAGACACCAGGATAATAACATGTATTACCTCCATAATACAGTAGTGATGCCTCTAGTGGACACCAGGAGAATAACATGTATCATCTCCATAATACAGTAGTGATGTCACTAGTGGACACCAGGAGAATAACATGTATTATCTCCATAATACAGTAGTGATGACTCTAGTGCAGCGGTTCTTAACCTTTTTCACCTCGGGGCCCAACCTTTGAAGTACAAAGTGGCCCGGGGCCCATTCAAATATTAACACTGTATTGGTTCAACTAATTGATCGCACTCTTGGTTTGATTTGTATTCAATAACTAAATCAAATTCACTTACAGTTTAACAAGCAAAAACCTTGTCAAATAAATGACATGATACAATGTGATCATCTCATTTATTTATCATGTGTATGTAAACCTGCATACAAATACAACAAGACTCCCAACAGGCTAACAATTCATGGAACAAACCAAGGTGATTCAAGAACAAATTTAAAGGCTCAAGTCAGGCTTATTAACACAAAAATAACTAATAATTAGATTTTACTCCAGAAAAAAAGGGACTCTCAAAAAAACTGAGAAAAAAATGGAAATTTGATAAATAAATAATATGTGGTAATAAAAAATATACATTAAAAATAATAAGTTTCAAATTAAATAAACTGTAAATAGAATTTAAAGTGCAAAATGAAAATATAGCCTTATAATCTGCGAATTATATGCTTCAGCAGTCTTCATTTTTGCATGGCAAACCAGAAGTTGTTCTTCATATCTGTGACAAATGAACAATAACAACAGTCACAACAGTCCACACACTGGGCTCTCGGCTCTGCCTCGTTAACTCCGTTCACAAAGCCCTACTTAATGAAGTCAGGATTGTAAATTTAGACTTTTCGGGGGGTTTGGCACCACTTTCGTCTTAATTTTTTTGTTTTAAATTAGTGCTGAGCAACTATTACAATTTTTAATCGCAAATAATCACATGATCTTCTGCGGTTAATCGCATTGTTATGTGCAATGTTCAATAATGAATTCAAAAGTAGTGTATTGTGCACTTTTATTTCAAAAGTATATGAAGCTATATGAACAAAAGTGCAATAACATTTGGTTTGCACACTTTAAACAAATCAGGTTCTTTTTAACAGCAGTATTCCCTTTACACAGTAGCAGTTAAAATACAGTTAAAATGATTCTGATAATAGATATTCAGCCGGTGTTCACAACTTTATTTTCATGTGTGTAATAGATGTAATTTGAAATATACACTTTGAAAACTGCAAACCTATCTGTCATTTTTTTTATGTTTGTCAAATTATCAGTAGGATAACTAAATGATATGCTTATTATACATATTCCAAACAAAACAACTTAAAAAAATCTAAAAAGAAATTCTTTCATTTCTTTTTTGCTTTTTTTGGTCAGACACATATGCAACGCTGAGTACTGTGTAATATGTGTGGTATTTGTTATAAATGTAGTTTGTACGGTACAGGGAGGGACTTAGGACCCAGGGGAATGTAGGTGAAGCATGGAACGTGGAGGGAGTCGGGACACTCAAACAGCTGTTCACCCCTCGCTGCCCGGTTCTTGTGTTAAAAATGTCCGCTTAATAATAATAAAAACCTGCGTTAATGCGCAATAAAATAATTGCCGGCGTTACTTAATTAATGCATTAATAACGCGTTAACTTGCCCAGCACTATTTTAAATATTTCTCCATAACTTTCGCTACAGGCTAGCGGCTAGCTGAGTGTCTTCTTCTGCTTATTGGAGCTTGTTAAACAACTGACTGATGCATTACCGCTACCAAGTGGTGGGAAGCTAATGTTATATTGTAACTGAGCGTCTCATGGATAACAGTAATATCTCTGGTGTCTTCAATTGATAACCTATGCGGTCCCGCGGCCCTCGCGGACCACAAGTGCAAAACTGAAAGTTTTCTGCGGCCCTCTAAGTGGCGCTCGCAGCCCAATTGTGGCCCATGGTTAAGAATCACTGCCTGAGAGAGAACATGAGAAAATGACTCAATCTGGAGTTTCAATGGGGACATTTTTATCATTAAGCTAGGTAGAAACTTATTTCAGGAGGTCACTGTTAAACCTTTCATCCCTTTGAGTCAGTTTTTTACTTTAATTTATTCAAAGAAAAGTCAGTAAATGTGTTTTTCCTTTGACTCTCAGAATAAAATGTAATGTTATCTGGTAAATATGTTTGCTGCTCTGACATTTAAACCTGACACAAGAAATCAAACCGTGAAGCTGAAAGAGAAACATCCATCACCGTTGACAGAATGAGGACAAAAAACACACAAACCTGGTTCTTAAGTTTCACTCTGCAGCTCAACTTTCTACTGACAGACAAGTTAAATATACTCACAATTAAATAGATGAAATATACCAGACAGATAAATAGTGAGTCACATAACCACACAAACTGTGCAGTAATGTTTGTGGATTAATACTTTTAATGATTAATCTACATATTTACCAAAACATACATATGATTCTACAATCATAAGTCTGTCAACTCATTCAAGTATTTTCTTCTTTATTGTGCCTCATGTTTCAGAACTTTCTAAAACAAGATGTGAAATATGTTTAGAGAGTTTTTGGACATTTTCCTTCCTGGATCTTGAGCTGAATGCATTAAGTGTTTGTTTACACATTAATTCATAATGAGCAACATGAACACATGTTTTAATCCTCTTGATGAAGTATTTGGTGTTTTGAACCATCAGGACAAACAAAATAACACATTTGTGAACCATTCTAATTTTTTATTATCAATCTTTTTAAAAAAAAAAAAACTTTTATAGACTAAGGATACAAAAATAATTGTGGTTGCTCGTAATAACTTGTTTAAATAGTTGGTAGATAACCACAGATGAGTTTTGATGTTTCCTTTATTAACTGGTGTCATTCTGTCCTCTAGTGGTAGAGTTCAGCTGCTGCAGCGATGAAGAGGAAGAGCTCTGATCAGAACTCGTGCCGTTCTTCACATCGTACCACGTATCCTTCATGACTTCGCTTTCCTTCCCAGTTTCTGGGATATCTGGAGAGAGATGAGAACAAAGAGTTACTGAGGCCTCGTGTATTAATACTTCTCAAGTTCCCACGATGCCAGTACAAGTACACATGGAGAGTACCACAGCTGTAGAGGCGGCGAACTTTCTGGATGTCCGTGTCGGTCATCTTCACCCTCTGTCCCATGTTCTTCACGTCCCCGTTGGGGACGATGGTGCGGAAACCATTGGCTGAAAAAAACCCACTGAACCCACATCAATAACTCTTCTTGATCAAACACATTTACATCAATAACTCTTCTTCATAAAACAAACAGAACTTCATGATCACGTTACCTTCCGTAGTGAAGGATGGAGTTCACGTCGTAACTGAGGTCAAATGTCACGCCTGGTACTTTCTGGAAGTTTCTCTGCCTCCCTGAAACACATCATCATCATCATCATCATCATCATCATCATCATCATCATTATTATTACACTCAGAATTGTGTTTTTACTTCTTGCTCCGTTTCAGCTTCTCTGCTGAAAGAGGAACGTTTTGTCTTTGCTCACCTGAATTTTACCTGTAGGATTTGTGACGTCACAACTAGTTTGAGTACGACACACGTCTCATACTTTAGTACTCACTACAGCTCATAAAGTACACATCCTGCAGGATGCATTCAGTCGAGGACCACGTCATCATTTACAAGACTCCCCTTTTGATCAAAGCATTGTGGGTCGGAATAGCAAGAAGAAGCACGCTGGGCTTGTAGGCATTTCTGGCGTTCTGCATTTGCAGCCAACTCAGTTGACGTAATAACATGTGCTTCCATTGTTTGATAGGCAGCTAACTGAGACCGAATTAAGCTCCTTTGTACTTTTTCTAGGAGGAAGTAGAACATTTTAAACTTCCAAGTTGTCTTGAACGCAGCTTAAAACGTTATTTGGGTCAGGCTGTTTTTCTTGTGGGGAGAAGATGACTGATCTATTTTGAGCTCTCTTTATTTTGCCATTAATAGCTCCTGTTTGCAGTATAACAATATAAACAAACAATCACTGGATTACTTTTATATTAAAGAAAACCTAAAAACGTGACAATTCTCAGGCAACTTCTGCAGCGCTTCTGTTCTATGATTTCCAAGCCGTTTTATGGACATTAAAGACGACATCTATATCTGTCCATTGTTCATATTTGGTTGATTTATTCAGAGTGATTTATGTGCCGACTCTTCTCCGGCGCCTCCCTGAGGAGGCTGTGGTCTCTTAAACGGAGTATTTTTATATGTCCAGAGATCTTTAACCAGAAACTTTTACCCTCCATGATGTTGCCGAACAGAACTGTGATGTACTGGTCGCGGTCCATCCTCGTGTGTTCGTGGTGGAAGCCCAGAGCGTGAAGAATCTCGTGGACGATGTTACCCACAATGCACTCGGGGCCGATGAACATGGGTTGCTCGCCGCCGCCGAAGCCGACGTACGACGCACACCTGGAAACGTCAGTCGATGCACACAAAGACGAAATGTTACCTGAACATGTTTGAGACAGATTTATATTAATACATTCACACGCTGCATTGAGACTTCATACCCTCTGCTGGTCTTGAAGTGCAGGTAGCTGCTCTCAGAGGTTCTCTTGGGGAACGACACACAGGTGTGTTCAGACACCATCGCCATAGCAGACAGGATGTCGGCTGTCCGATCGACTGCAAAAAAAATAAATACACAACATTAGAATAAAGATTAGAGATGAGTAGAAACACGGAGCAGTGATCTGATGCGAGGCTGCTCACCTAACTCTGGGTTGATGGAGTACGGGATCTCTTTCGTGGGCCAAACGGATCCCACTGCGTTCCTGTCGCTCTGTGGTCAAATATTTAACACACTTATGTGAAGAATGTGTGACATCGCAAAGAACCAGAACAGCCAGCGGTTGAGCATTTTGTGTCTTCGGGATTGTTTTGTATCTCCCTGAATCGCTTTGAAGTCACTTCATTTCTTTGTAGTAACTTTAAGTCTCTTTGCAGTCGAGTCTCTTTGCAGTCGAGTCTCTTTGCAGTCGAGTCTCTTTCAGCCTCTTTGCAGCCGCTTTCAGTCTCTTCCTGGTTGGTAGTCTCTCTGTGTGACATTTTGTAGGATGATTTGCCCAACAGGCCCCTCCAGTAACTCCTCCAGAGTTTAAACACTCTGCTGATTAATTTAAGTCTTTGAACCAAAACATTAAATTTGCGAGTCATAAAACAAAAGAACATTTCTCTTTGTGTTCTTCTCCACGAGTCATACAACAATATTAATTTTATCTGATGCTGCTTGCATTTCATCATTTCCACTTAAAACAGTCAAGTATGTTTTCAAACTCTTAAAATATGCCGTTACAGATAGTGTGGCATGATGGGAAATGTAGTGTTTTTGTGGCGCTAAAAGTCAGGACATGTCTTCCACTGCTTCATTACCCCCACCCACCCACACCCACACACACTACTGATGTAGTTCTACTCACAGACAGAACCATGTCTCCCTCCAAGATGGCGTACTTCTCCGTCATCAGCTCTGTTGAAAATGCCATGAAGGAAAATAGAAAAATAAAATAAAACTCATTTGTTCAACCTTTTTTTTCAAATGTTAAAGTTTTAAATACCGACCATCTAGAGTCTCCGGGTTGGACTTCATATAACGCTCTACTTTGATGAGCAGGTCCTCCTCAGCTGCTGTAAACACATTTATAGATTAAAAACCAACTCATATCTCATCAACGTGAACATGTTGACGGATCTTCAGTCAGACAAACGTACCTTCTCTTTCCTCCCGTAGAGGACTGGAGGCAACTACAGAACAAACAGAGATGAGAGAAGATGTTTGTTGGTTTTTCTTCCAGAAAGTGAAACAAAGTTGCAGATTTCTCACCATGTTGAACAAAGACAAGAGCAGCGAGGACAAGAGCAGCGAGGACGAGGAGCAGCATGTTCCTCGGAGATCAGACACAATGAAGCTCCTCTGCTTCGTTAGTCGCCTTAAGTAAAATCACCTGTGAGCTCCGTTAATGAGCTCCTGTCTCACGCTCCTCCTGTCTCACGCTCCTCCTGTCTCACGCTCCTCCTGTCTCACGCTCCTCCTGTCTCACGCTCCTCCTGTCTCACTATCCTGTCGCGCGTTCCTCCTGTCTCACGCTCCTCCTGTCTCACATTCCTCCTGTCTCACTCTCCTCCTGTCTCACTCTCCGCCTGTCTCATGCTCCTGTCTCACTCTCCTCTTGTCTCACTCTTCTCCTGTCCCACTCTCCTGTCTCACGCTCCTCCTGTCTCACATTCCTCCTGTCTCATTCTCCCCCTGTTTCACACTCCTCCTGTCTCACTCTCCCCCTGTCTCACTCTCCTCCTGTCTCACGCTCCTCCTGTCTCACATTCCTCTTGTCTCACTCTACTGTCTTGCATTCCTCTTGTCTCACTCTCCTCCTGTCTCACATTCCTCCTGTCTCACTCTCCTCCTGTCTCATGCTCCTCCTGTCTCACACTCCTGTCTCACTCTCCTTCTATCTCATGTTCCTCCTGTCTCACGCTCCTCCTGTCTCACATTCCTCTTGTCTCACTCTCCTGTCTCACATTCCTCTTGTCTCACTCTCCTCCTGTCTCACTCTCCTGTCTCACATTCCTCTTGTCTTACTCTCCTCCTGTCTCACGCTCCTCCTGTCTCACGTTCCTTCTGTCTCACTCTCCTCCTGTCTCACATTCCTCCTGTCTCACTCTCCTCCTGTCTCACACTGTAACTTACATATTATTTTGAATCTTATAAGCAATTCAATATCGAACCAATATTCAGATTTAAAATCCACTTAATGTATAGCATTGACATGTTTAATATGTGAGTTTATTCATTTTATAAACTACTTACTTTTCTTTTTGTTTGTTTGTTTTCATAAATCCTGATACCGGTCACTTTGGTAATTATCTATATATTTATGTAATGTTAATATATTTTATAAACTAACAAACAGTCCAGAAATAATTGCATGTATCTTTATATTTATATATTTTTCACAAGTTGAAGCATTAAAACCAGGTAAACGTTCAGACTCACTAACAGACAGCAGGGGGCGGTGCGCAGCTTCTCCGATGGTTTGTGATCCGATAATAAAAACAAAGAAGAAGACGCCGAAGAAGACCGAGAACTTCCGGTGAATGTACAATCACATGGGCTGTAAGTCTCTCAAGGTAACATTGTTTCTAACTTATAATGATGTTTTTCAAACGACATATTCAATAAGAAAGTTTCATCTAAACTATGTTTATGTAAATTATCTCACGAGTGGCGAAATGCTACTGTTAGCTAAAAACGTAGATAACGCTCTGTTTTTATCGCTAGCTTAACTCCTAGCTTTACATGCTATTAAAAATGTCAACAAAGTTATCTTTTGCTGTTTTGCCGTAAAATCATTTATCTTAACGACGTTTAAACGGTGATTAGATTCAACACATACCGACAGGTTCAGTAACAGTTGACTCTAAGCTAAATTCATTATCAACTCTTGTTTATGTGCTTCAAAGTAACGTCACTGTACCTCTCCTTATTATGTCATCGATTTAGTTAATGTAATTTTATTGTTTTTGTTTGTAGCATGTAACGTGTCTTTAAGTACCTTGTAGTATTATTATTATTATTATTATTATTATTCTATAAGTTCATGTTATTCTGTGCTGATGCATCATATCTTTAACTGCTCATCAAATAAAAATAAATCAAATCTGTCAGCTGACAGTCTAAAATGTTTCTGTGAATTATTCCTCCTGAAACCTTTTTTCTCTTTATAACTTCAGAAGGTTTCGTCATGACGAGGTGGGCGAGAGCCAATAACGTCCACAAACACAAGCCTGCAGAGGCCACCCCATGGACTCAGCTGAGAGGAGGAGGAGCTGAAGGAGGAGGAGGCCACCACCCAGGTGGCTCTCGACATGGACCCCAGAGGGACCATCGGAGGGACCACCTGAGAGGGACTCAGTCTGGAGGATCAGCTGTGAAGAAACCAAACCGTCCCAAGAAGGACTACGTGAGCGAGGACGTGAACGGCTTCCTGGAGTTCCTCCAGCAGAGCGGACGGCCGCTGCCTCAGGGGGGTGCAGGAGGACGGGAGCTCCGGGAGGAGGTGGAGACGGCTCTGAAGAAAGACAGGAGGAGAGAGGACAGACGGGTGAAGAGGCAGAACGACAAGAAGAGCAACATGGTGAGTTCTCCAACAGGTCGTCATCATTTCTACATTTTACATACATCACTGAGTCCTCATTTCAGGTTCTGATGCCTCCTCGTCTCCTTCCCTCCCTGCAGCTGTGCTTTAACTGCAGGAAGCCCGGTCACGGATTGGCCGACTGTCCGGAGGCCGACCGCGACGAGGAGATGGGCCGAGGCATCTGTTACCGCTGCGGCTCCACCGAGCACGAGATCCACAAGTGCCGAGCCAAAGTGGACCCGGCTCTGGGTGAGAAATACTGCGGCGACTCGACGTGAAGACGTCTGATTCATATTCATAATTAATATTATCTAAATATTTATATTCATAACTCTCCCCTTGTTTTCAGGAGAACATCCGTACGCTAAGTGCTTCATCTGTGGTCAGACCGGACATCTGTCCCGAGGCTGTCCAGATAATCCTAAAGGACTCTACGCTCAAGGTTCATGCACTAATCTTCATCATGAATACATATAAATATAAATACATATTAATTAATTTTACATTAGTTTAAATGACGGTGTGTGTTTCTGCAGGAGGTTCTTGTCGTGTTTGTGGTTCAGTGGAACATTTTCAGAAGGATTGTCCCGAACATCAGGCTGCAAGTGAGTCTTCAAACTGCTTTCTAATGTTTACATTTTTATAATGAAATAAAATATGTTATATAATATATATTATTATTTAATACAAATTTTAGATCACTTCTTAAAACACATTGTTACAGACTTTTACTTTTGCTAAATTATTTTATTTATTTATCATTTTATTTTTATTTGTTTTTACTAAATTATTTTGTCATTTTATTTGCATTTGTTTTTACTAAATTATTTTATTTATTATTTTATTTGAATTAGTTTTTACTAAATTATTTTCTTTTCTTTGTAAACTGTTTTTAAAGGTGCTTTATAAATAAAGTTATTATGCTAACTCACTAGCATCACAGAGCTAGCGTATTTATCGTGTTATGAGAGGAAACATCACCAAACTCTTTATTAATCTTCCTCCATCTGCAGCTAACTCGGTGACAGTTCCCTGGTTGTCCAACAACATGAGCGCCGACCACGAAGATGTTCACGTCCCTCTGAAGAAACCCAAACCCAAACAAACCAAAGTGGTGAAGTTCTGATCTCTGCTGGACTCTCACACATGGACTGAACACCGCTCATGTTCTCTCTCTCTCTCTCTCTGTGTATTTAAGAGAAACTGTTAATAACGTTTTTCTTCTGTTGATTTACAGCGTTACTTTGTTCTGGTGCTGCATCAATAATCATCAGAATAAAGCGCCGACGGTTACATATTTAAAAACGAGATAAGATGAACAAACTTAAAAATATAAATAATATTCCACAGATAAACAAGTCTAAACGGGTGTAATGTGGAGACTCGGCCACTCGGGAGCAGCACTGCTTCAACATGTTAAAGGTGATGATGAAGACCAGTCCTCTGTTTCACAATCAGCTGTTTGTTAGAAACCAACAGATGAAAAGATGTTGGAGGCATCATGTCTCAGAAAGGAGGAGGAGTAGGAGGAGGATGAAGAAGGTGGTGCTTCATGATGCGTTCAGGGTTGCAGAGGAAGATCCGGTGAAGCAGAATAAATCAAAGTTAAAGAAATGTTGCTTCTCTCTTAATTTATAGTTGAAGGAAGCAAGAAAAGTTTATGTTTAGGACAGATGTGTAGATTAAAAAGATGAAATCTAAAACTTATAATCACATAATTAATGAAAAGTTTCCCTCTTTATTTATGTTCTATGTCACTGAACTCTTGTTTCTCTGCTTTTCAGTGGAAACAGAAAAGTTAAATATCCTTCTAATGGCCGACAGGGAATGATGTGATAATGTGTTTCTTTGTCCCAGTAGATGAGAACAGAACGTTAACGTGTCCGATCAATAAATCTGTTAACGCTCTGAGGAACCTCAAAGTTCTGAGAACCCAAACACATCAGAGACCAGATTCTTTCAAGGAAAACAAAGAGTGTGTGTGCGTGTGTTCCCCTGGAGAGTGAGAAAAGCAAGGTCTGACATCACTGATGATGCAAAGGTTTCTGGCAACTCCTCGGCTCTTTGAGTCCAGTCCGCAAAACTCGTTCTCTAATACACAAGAAAATACTGAATAGTGTATTTAAGAAAATGTTAATAACGTTTTTCTTATGTATATTTACAGTGTTACTTTGTTCTGGTGCTACATCAATAATTATCAGAACAGGAGACAACCTCCTGAAGAGTGAAGTCAGTTCTTCACGTGTTAAAGCTGCATTCTCTCTAATGTCCACCAGGGGGCGACTCCTCTGGTTGTATAGAAGTCTATGAGAAAATGACTCTACTTCTCTTTTGATTTATTGCCTCAGTAAACATTGTAAACATGAGTTTGTGGTCTCAATCTCTAGTTTCAAGTCTTCTCCAATACAGCATGATGTTTGTTACTGAGGTAATAAATCAAGAGAGAAGTAGAGTCATTTAGAGTCGAGTAGAGTTGCCCCCTGGTGGACAGTACAAGAACTTAAAGCTGGGAACCCTCCTTTACTTTGTCTTTATTCTTTGATGTTGTGCTGCTTTGTCTTCTGCTGACGTTTTACTGAGTAACAGACAAACATCTTGTTTGTGTTTCAAACTCACATTGTTTATTAACGAGACTCTTCTTCTTCTCTGGTCATGTGAAGTAGAGTAGTTTTCGCTCCAGTGACTCCCGGGTTGGATAAAAGTGAATTATAGAGTAAATAAGAATGTGGGGGGTGAGAGGGGGGGGGCTCCTGGAGGTTAATACCCCCCCCCACACACACACACACACCCCCCCCACAGTGCTCTCTCTCATGGAGGGAAAGTGAAGCTGCAGCCAGACAGCTGCTCACTGCCAGCTCACTGAGGCTGATTGCACAATTTACCCCCAAAAAGTTTCATCCACAGGAGTGTGTGTGTGTGTGTGTGTGTGTGTGTGTGTGTGTGTGTGTGTGTGTGTGTGTGTGTGTGTGTGTGTGTGCGCGCCTCATAACAAAAGCACAGAGGCTTCATTCACTGAAGTCTCCTGGATCCAATTTGAGAGGAGCTGAGCGGGGGTCCGAATATTGTCTTTCTGTTTACTGGATTGCGCAACATCCACTGAGCTTTCAGTTCTTACGTACAAAAATGGCTTTGCCTCGAACATCTGTCGTTGTCGCTTCGGTCCAGACTGAAATATCCCAACAGCTATTCGTTGGATTGTGGTGGAAGTTTACACAGACATTCATGATCCCCAGATGATGAACCCAACTGACTTTATTGATCCTCTGACCTTTCCTCTAGCACCACCATGAGGTTGACTCAAGCAATTGAACAACTATTTAATGGATTGTGAGGAAATCTTACACAGACATGATCCCCAGAGGATGAATTCTACGACTTTTCCCTTAAACCACCATGAGGCCACCACAAGGTTGAATTTTGTGTTTTTGACTAAAATATCTCAACTATATGGATTGTGGTGAAAGTTTACATAAACATTCATGATCCCCAGAGAACGAATTCTACAGATTTGGTTGAGTCTCTGACTTTTCCTCTAGCGACATCATGAGGTTGAATTTTGTGATTTTGACTGAAATATCTCAACAGTTATTGGATGGAATGTGATTAAGTCTTACACGGACATTCATGATCCCCAGAGGATGACCCCAACTGACTTTGTTGATCCTCTGACTTTTCGTCTAGCGCCACCATCAGGTCAACATTTGTGTCCAATACTTTGGTTCGTGACCAAATATCTACAGAACTAAAGACAAGTATCAGCCTCAGCTTTGTTTATTTGTTAATTAGCTAATGCTAGCATGCTAACACACTAAAACTCACCTGTTAAACATCGGCATGTTAGCATTGTCATTGTGAGCATGTTAGCGTATTGACGTTAGCATTTCTGAGCTTTTGGTGGATGTACAATGAGCAGGACTTCAGGTTGTTATTGTTAAGATTGGAGGTAAATATTAGGGTCACTTTTGACTTTTTCAATATTCAACAAAGACCACCATCTTGTCCTCTACGAGTTTTAACTCTTAATACCCGATGTGTCTCCTTTCTAACACCATTTGATCTACAACGTAAACATAAACTTATACTGAACTTCCCAGAAGTCAAAGCAGCTAAAATGTTTGTTTACAGCTGGAAAATAAATCACTCTGACTTTAATTTTCTAAAAGATAAAGTGTTGCTTCATCTCCAGACCAACACAGTCTCAGCTCATCGAGGCCTCTTTAACAGTAAATCCCCCATAAACCCTAGCAGGGACCCCTGAAGACCACATCCAGGCCCCTCTCCGCACACCCTCTCTCCAAAACTAGGTCAGCCCTAATGAACTTCACTACGTTTATGGACTCTTTAACTGTTTAACTGGACCTTCTTTTTTTGCTAATGTAGCAAAACTTCACAGTAACATTGAGGTTAATTGTCTTGACCTAACCCCCCCCCCCCCCCTCCTCATTGGAACCCTCATTGGTCCCTGATAGCTGGACCTCCTTCACTGTAGTTTATTCTGACTCATTCCCACATACAAATACTCACTGGAGCACCTAATGTGGATTCATCCGCCGCTGAAAATAGTCCCCAACAAATACTCTATTTCTTTCTTTCCCTTGTTTGATAAAAACTACAGAGATCAGCTGTTTTTGAGGAATGTGTATTAAGGCTGTTATAGATTAAAATAAATAAAAAATTCTGGCAGTTTATAATCTCAGAGAATAAAAGTTTTTTTCTCCTAAATTTACGACTTTAATCTCTGAAATATTGATATTTTTTTTTACCATGCAAGAAAATCCACTGATTGTTGTCATTTTTTACATAAATTCATGTCGACACCAAATCCTAAATGTTGGTAAATCCAGATCTTAAAGCTACTAAAAACATGATCATAACAGACACCTATATATCTTAGATTACGGCTGTTGCCATTTTATTTTTTTTCACAACCAGTGAACAGGAAGTGACCATATCTGGACTGAGGAGGAGTGACATAGAGACGCCGTATACATCTCTGTGTAGCCCCGCCCCTAAATCATACCCTGCTTTATGGTCTGTTTGACTCTAAATGGACCATAATTTACTAAATGAACATCATGCCGTATTGAAGAAGACTTGAAACTAGAGATTGAGACCATAAACTCATGTTTACAATGTTCACTGAGGTAATAAATCAAGAGAGAAGTAGAGTCATTTTCTCATAGACTTCTATACAACCAGAGGAGTCGCCCCCTGATGGACACTAGAGAGAATGCAGCTCTAACACATGACGGTTTGAAGAACTGCAGGTTTGCCTTCTGACTGTAACAGACAGATGAATCCATGAGAAGGACTTCACAGTGACAGAGTCAGGACCACAGTGATCTGGTCCTCGGGCAGACAGGAAATGCTTGTTACCCAAAGATGGAGCTGGAAGTCATTACTGGAGGTCCACATTCACTGTGTTCGTATCCGCTGGAGGCTTTGAGGTTCAGGATCCCCGAGCAGCACAGAGGAGATGAAAGTGAAGCGGTAATGACAGAGAACCTGAAGGCCCCGTGTGGATCTGTTAGGACTCTATTGGAGCTTATTAAGCTGCTTGGGGCCCTCAGGTGACGCCAGGAGCCACCAAGCATGTTTCTGTTTATCTGACGGGTCCCAGCTAGTTCTGAAGACTGGATGGGTCCTCAATAGAGTCAGAGTTACTTTCTCATAAGGCTTTATATTCATTTCCATGTTAGAGACTTCAGTTACTCTAACTATTCAGATCAGATCTGAAGACCCACCAGAGTCCAGAATCACTTTCTCATGTGCCAGTGTAAATAAATGACCCAGGTCCTGGAGAGAGCACCAGTTTTGTTGACCTTTTTTTTTAATCGCCAGGCCTTCAGAGGTCTGTGAGGATCGACCAGCCTCCAACTCTCTGAATAAAGTCTTTATTCTGAACTTTCTGCTGACTCACAAAACAAACCCACATCCAAAGGCGTCTGATACTGTTTTAGGGATGGTCTCCATTTGGTGCATTCAGAAGCCGGTTGGCCATCTAGCTGGTCGTCATTCAGCGCTTTTTGAATTGGCCGGAGGAGTCCAAAGACATCGTGAAGGAGAAATGCGTCAGGAGTTACCTCTCGGCCAAGATAAAGAACTTTTCCAGAAAATCACAAAGTTGCCACAGAGTGTGTTTGACCACAATTCCAACTGGACAGCACAAGGAGAGAGCTTTGTTTCACACACCATGTAAAGATGTGGATCTCCTCGTTGGACAGCGTTAACATCGACCAAACTAATGAAAACAATCCTAAAAAACAGGAGAGCAGATGTGTTTACATAGACGTCTGGAAACCAGCTCGGTTAACTGATTGAGACTGGATGAAGACGGCCGGTGGGCAGGACGGAGGAGGTCCAGTCCAGAACCGACTGTATCAGTAAACCTCTAATTAAACACAGACGCTGTTTGGATGCTTCGTACGAAAACAGTGATTTATTTACACCAGTAACCATGAATGAAACTATCATGCAGATTCAATGTGCACAAAAGTGTTAAAGATGTTTTTTGGCCACTAGAGGGCAACAGAACGAGTCATAAAAACAACATTTATATATTTTCACCGTATTAAATGTAAATGTTGAACTTTTTAGCAAACAGTTGCTTGTTTCCTGCAGTGACCGAGCAACATGATGATTCATTAGGCGTCGTTGAGTACAATATTCTCTCTTTTTGCTGTTTTTGGTCTCCACCACCTCTTTAGCTGCTAAATACTCCACTATGTTAACCAGCTGGTCTCTAACTGAGTCTGTCTGCTGTTCATGTGACTGCTTAGTTTTTGAAAAAAGTGATTTGCGATGTCCACCTTTAGCATAAAGGTAAAAAATCAGTGTGTTTACATGCGCACTAGTATCACGATTATATGTTGCGCATGTAAACGTCATATCCTGGTTTCAGAAACCTGGATACTGTTCACGTATATAAGGATATAAATAAACAGGTTCCTCATGTTCCATGCAGGAGACAACCTCCGGTTCACATGAAGACAAAGCTTCATGTGTTAAAGCTGCATTCTCTCTAGTGTCCATCAGGGGGCGACTCCTCTGGTTGTATAGAAGTCTAGTCTAAAATGACTCTACTTCTCTCTTGATTTATTGCCTCAGTAAACATTGTAAACATGAGTTTATGGTCTCAATCTCTAGTTTCAAGTCTTCTTCAATACAGCATGATGTTCATTTAGTAAATTATGATCCATTTAGAGTCAAACAGACCATAAAGCAGGGGATACTTTAGGGGCGGGGCTACACAGTGATTGACAGGTACCAGAGACGTATACGTCACTCCTCCTCAGTCTATATATGGTCACTTCCTGTTCACTGGTTGTTAAAAGAAACAACATGGCGATGGCAAAATCGCCAAACTAGAGGCTTCAAAACGTCGACAACGAGAGACGTCACGACGACTACGAATTAAATGATTTATTATTCATCTGAGCCTTAAATCAACACGAGAACATAAAAACTAGGACACGGTCTCTGATGGACATCCTGTTAGAAATTAAAGAGCTGCATGATGAGAAATACAAAAAGATAAACAGGAAGGAATTACTACTGGGATCAAGTCAAACATTTAAACAAACACAACAAACAAAGCACAAGTTCATTACTCAGTTTTTTAAAAGGAAACCAGTTGTCCCAGTAGCTTCCACCACTTCAGGGGAATAAATGCAACCAAGTAAGAAGCACAGAGCTCCATCAGACCGATATATATATATATACTGTGTATATATATATATATATATATATAAAAAAAAAAATATATATATATATATATATATATATATATATATATATCTATACTGTACTATTACCTATTCTGTCATTAGATTATATACAATTACCTCAGAGCCCTTAGTAATGTTTGTTTAGTCAAAACTTTAACATTATTACTAACATATTAACATTAGAACAGCTACATTATCATTATTAATATTATTACATCTGGAACCAGCACATTTTTTTAAAGGAAAATAAAACCATAAAAATAGTTTCACATTAATTCTCTGTGATTAAATTAGTTTAAGCTGTTATTATATAAACTTTCATGAAGTTTAATGAATAACACAACCTCATATTTCAACATATTATATTTAACTTGTAACATGGTTTGTGTGTAAAACTGTGAAACGTAACTACATGTTTCAGATAAATGAAGCGGAGTAGAAGTAGAAAGTAGCATGAAAAGACAAGACTCAAGTGAAGTTCCTAGAATTTGTACTTAAGTACTGAAGGTTTGTACTTTGTTAGTTTCCATCGGTGGTTTTGAAGACACACACACACACACACACACACACACACACACACACACACACACACACACACACACACACACACATCCCTGTAGAGAAACAGCTGATGTGTGTCTTTAGAAAAGAGCAGTCTCTTAAAGCGATTCTTCTCGGAGAGTTTGTGTCTCTCAGTAATCTCTTCATTTCCTCCACGTGAGGCTCACAGCTTGTTTCTTTAGCCTCTCTGAGAGGAGAAGAGCTTGTGATGTTTGAACTCGTCTTCGTGCTCTCTGCTCTCCTCAACATGCAGATACGTCCAGGACGTCTGAGACTTTAGAATTTAAGAGGAAGTATCCAGATACACTCAATGCTTACTACATTATTATTGTTACATTGCATCATCACCTCATAATATGTACTTTATCTTCATATATTATATATAAATTATAAATGATGTAACTTATTGACCCACTGTATATGCGTTTAAGGTACTTGTACTTTATTTATATTATATTTCCATTGATTGCTACTTTATGCACTACTTTTTTACTGCAATCTATGTATTTTTTTACCCTGCAGATTTTGATTATTAATACATTTAAATCAACTAATACATGATGATGTTTAATCATAGATTAAAGTACTCAGCAGTAAATAAAGTCACTAAACCAGCTGCAACATTAAAGTGATGAACACATTAATAAAACGTCACAAACCATACTAATATATCTTCATACGTTTCATCATGAGCAGTCATTTGAAGATGGTCAATTGCTCAAAATCTGTCTCAGGGAAAATAAAAATAAAGCTATAATCTCATATTCAGAGCTCTCATTTGAGTTTTGTGTTCATCATGATGTCAAGTTAGTGCAAAAAAAATGTATACTATTACTAATAATACTACTAATAATACTTATAATAAACAAATAAAATACTACTACTACTACTTCTACTACTACTACTAATAATAAACAAATAAAATACTACTACTACTAATAATAATAATAATAATAATAAACAAATACAATACTGCTACTACTACTACTACTACTACTATTACTACTACTAATAATAATAATAAACAAATAAAATACTGCTACTACTACTACTACTACTACTACTACTACTAATAAACAAATAAAATACTACTACGACTACCACTACTACTACTACTACTACTACTACTATTATTACTACTACTGATAATAATAATAATAAACACATAAAATACTGCTACTACTACTACTACTACTACTACTACTACTACTACTACTACTAATAATAATAATAAACAAATAAAATACTACTACTAATCATGATAAATATCAATAATAAGAAATGTGTTTTTATTTCTCTTATTTCTGCCATGGACACAAAAACTAAGATGATAAAAAAACTAATTAATGCATCAATAATTATAGTATCATAATAAATATATATTATTCTGATATGAACCATTTTCCATAATGACTACTTAATACTGTACTTAATGCGAATACTTTTGTCTGTTTGAATGCAGGACTTTTACTTGTCATGTAGTATTTATATACTGTAGTAATACTACTGTTATTAAAGTAAAACCCCTTTGTTTTGGTTCCCGCCCCCTTTCCCTCAGGATTTAATCGGCTCTGTCGCTTGATGATGACGTAGAGCTAGCGTCGCCGGTACAGCTGCTTGTTGTTCAACACAAAAGATTTCCTCCTGAAAACTAACCGTCAGCAGGTGAAGCTTCAGGTGAGATGAACACGAACACGCTCATGTTGTTGTACGTGCAGCTGAGGGTGTCTTCTTCTTCTTCTTCTTCTTCTTCTTCTCCTTCTTCTTCTTCTTCTTCTTCTTCTTCTTCTTCTTCTTCTTCTTCTTCTTCTTCTTCGCTGGTTTTAAAACGTGTCGGAGCTTCCGCCTCTGTGTTTACAAACAGTTAGCAGCTGAGCTACTGGAGGAGAGAGACGTTTCCAGAGGTATTCAGACCCTTTACTGCAGTATAAGTACTAATACTACACTGTGAAAGTACTCCACTACAAGTACTAATACCACACTGTGGAAGTACTCCACTACAAGTACTAATACCACACTGTGAAAGTACTCCACTACAAGTACAAATACTAATACCACACTGTGAAAGTACTCCACTACAAGTACAAGTACTAACACCACACTGTGAAAGTACTCCACTACAAGTACAAGTACTAATACCACACAGTGGAAGTACTCCATGAGAAGTACTAATACCACACTGTGAAAGTACTCCACTACAAGTACAAGTACTAATAACACACTGTGAAAGTACTCCAGTACAAGTACTAATACCACACTGTGAAAGTCCTGCATTTATAACCTAACTGAAGTAAAAGTATGTATCAGGAAAATGTACAAATACTTTTGTAGTTTTACCTCAGTAATATTTTGAATGCAGGACTTTTACTTACAGAGTATTTCTACAACCTGGTTGTAATACTTTTACTTCAGTACTACTGAGTACTTCTTCCTCTGGTTGTCCATCAGAATCTTTATCGATCTTTACATTATCATCTTCATGAATCCTTTGATCTCTAAAACAGCCTGAAAATAGTGAAAATGTTCATCACAGTGATGTCACCATATATTACATGTATTATCACTTATGACTAAATGAAGCATCAGATCTTTATGAGTAACAAGCTGGAAGGACTCGTGTGATTTATCAAATATAAATAGTAATAGTAGTATTTTTCTGTTAATTGACTTATTGTTTCATTTTAATATGAATAAATAAAACTGTTGGTTTGGATAAAATCATCACATTGTGCTCTGGAATATTGTGATGTATACTTTTCAATATTGTCTGACATTTAAGATAAAATCTGTCCATCAAGTTAATATAATAATAATAATAATAATAATAATAATAATAATAATTGTGTTTAAGTCTTCAGTTTTATCTGATTGGTACATTTAGTTTTAATGATGTTTTCTCTCTAAGCGTGTTGGTGTACAAATACTTTGTTCTTTCTGTCAAACTAAAGCTGTCAGACAAATATAGTACAGTAGAAAGTACATGTACCTCTGAGGTGTAGTACAGTAAAAAGTACAATATGTACCTTGTGAAGAATTTAATGTTAAAAAGCAATGTTAGTGTGTTTAATAATCACTCCTAGTGGTGGATATAATGTTATAACATGTTTGTTTGGAAAAGCGTTAAATCATAAAAGTATAATCATTCTATGTATCAAACTATAAAATACAGTTACTGAATGTTTTGAGGGAAAGAGAGAGACCTTTGAGACAGGCTTTTCAGATCCGAAAACAACTGTATGATAATGAGATGAGTTTGGTGAGCTGACTTCAGGAATGTGGGGTGTTAACAGTGGGGGAAGGAGATGTATTGATCAAACAGAGATGTAGATGAAGACAGCCCTAAGAAAACATGGGGGTCGGGTACATGCAGTTTTATGAGGAGGAGGACAGGTCGGACCAGAGGACACTATTCAGACATTATGCGGATCACTTAGACCAATGGAGAGCATTGTCCGAGGACAGGAGGAGACAATCAGATTCCAGCCAATCACAAAGCTGATAATGGACTTTTGAAAGTAAACTACTGACTTTTGGGTATAAAAACATTGTTCGGAGAGATGTTGTTCAGTTCTTGGTGATCCTCTTTACTGTAAACTGGCGTTTGTAGGCCGGTGGGGGGAAGAGTCTTTGAACTCGGTTTCGAGATTCCTTACTGTCGACAGTGTAATTCAGTTTGTGATTGTCTTTTAGCATTTGTGAATTATAAATACTTTTTCATTGTAAGCCGGATCCAGCTGATTTTTCTTAGCGTGACTTCGTTGCTCAAACAACAACGAAAGAGCGAGAGGTCCGCGGCCTCTCTACCTCTGAGATGTAGTGAAGTAAAAAGTACAACATGTACATTAGGCTCTGGAATATTGTGATGAATATTTGTATACATTTAAGATAATATCCATCCAGTAGAAATAATAATTGTGTTTAAGTTTTCGTTAGTATGTGATTAGTACATAAGTTAGTTTTAATGCTGGTTGTTGGTGTACAAATACTTTGTTCTTTCCGTCTTTTGTGACGTAAAAACGTGTTCTCAGTAAAAGTCATCAGCATTGTTTAAAGAACCCAGAAGCGAGAGCAGAGCGGTGTGTTTAAATGTAATAGGTGACACTTTTCAGCGTGGACACTCTCTTTGGTGCTGCAGCAGGTGGTGTTGGGATGTAGTTAAAGGTGAGGAACATGTGGAAGTGTCGGGACGCTTCATTACTGTCACCGGCCTCTACTTTAGGGCAGCTAATGAGAGGCTCGGAGCTGGAGCTTTACTGTCACAGCTGTGAGGACACCACTCGTCTTCTTCACCCAACGGCACCGAGGAAAACCGATGTTTAACGATTACATAACGCTGCGTTAACATTCATTTAATACATGTTTAGTAAATCCAGTTTATTTAAGGAAAATAATGCAAAAAAACCTACTTAAACTCCATCTGATTAAAACAACAGTGAAGTAGAATGAATTCATGCACAACGTAAACACAGGTCAGAAGTAGTTTGTGTCCAGAGTTTACTAAACTGAAGGAAAGTGTTCTGCAGGATGTTGCAGAACAAAGAGTGCAAATAGAACAAAATATAAACTATTAAAGATTATCAATAATGTGCAAAATCCAAAGGATTTATATTTATATATTTTAACTTCTGCACTATTTCATAGATTTTGTTTTAATTTTTTGCATGTTTATCTTTTTAAACATATTTAACGCCAGCGACTGTTTCTCTTGATACTAAACAATCTGTCTTGAAGGTATCACCTCTAAACCGGCTGACAACAAGCTGCTCCTGTGTGTGGGTCTCTGGTGGGTCTTTTGTGGGTCTCTTGTGGGTCTCTTGTGGGTCTTTGTGGTCTCTGGTGGTTCACAGATCCACTTTCCCTTCAGAGCTTCCTCTCTTTTTATGAAACCACAACTTGGCCTTCTGCAGACTCTGCTGCTCACAGAGAGTCAAGGGAGCAGCTTTTACTCCTGTTAGTGGCTGCTGCTGCTGCTGCTGCTGCTGCTGCTGCTGTGGTTGTTGTTGTTGCTGTTGTGGTTGCGGTTATGGTTGTTGTTGTGGTTGTTGCTGCTGCTGTGGTTGTGGCTGTTGTTGTTGTTGTTGTTGTTGTTGTTGTTACATTACATTACA
>NW_027176285.1:11084433-11189433 GCF_023349555.1 Cebidichthys violaceus
GAGGTTTAAACACAACTCTGACATCAGTGAAGCTTTTAGTCGATTGACCAGTGAAAAAGCTTGGGTCCTTCTGAACAACATGAGCTACCACATGTGGGTTTGAGTATTTATTTTACTGCATACATCTTTAATTTAACTTTTCTCTTGAAACAAATCCTCAATTTCAAATAGTCCCGTTTAAAACAACACAGTATTTGGTGAATGTTTCAGCAACAGTTGAATATTTCTAACATGGAGCAACATGATTCATGATGAGTCTTTGTTTGAAGTATTCTCTCTTTTAGCTCTGTGTTTGGTCTCCTCCTGCTGAAGGAAATGTCTGTCTCTTTAGCTCTCTCATTGTTTTGTTTTTTATATTTGTAAATATGATGTTGTATAAAGGAGTCGTTTTGTTTTTATATTTATAAATATGATGATGTATAAAGTCGTAATGTCACGTTGTCACAAGATTCTCTTAATAATCATCTAACAAGTATCATCATTGTAAAGATATCGTCTCTCTCTTGACATAGCTGGCCATCTTTTAGTGCATGTGAGTGTGCATGTTAGTGCATGTGAGCGTACCCCACTGGTTAGGGCTCTCTCTCTTATCTACTCTTAGCGTAACTCCAGTTCCCCCTCAGTTAAACACTGTTGGCATCGACAGCGCTGTTTGCACTTTTAGCGCCGTTAGCTGAGCCGCCGCCATGTTGAGAGCTGTGTGGAGGCAATCCCTCAATCATTGATACGCTGTAAATGTCTGAGCAGCTTTTTAAGGAATGCTTATCTTCAAAGAGAGATTGTTTTTTTACAGCACCAGTATTTCCATATTTCTATATATTTTATATATATATATATATATATAGATATATACATCCCATACATTATCCTCCTCTTTTATTATGTGTGACCGTTTTACATGAACTTTTGGGATCATTTTGCCTTTTTCTGGGACTCAGTTTTGCTTGTTTCAGCTCTCATACTAATGACAATGCAAGTATTGTTTGTGATTATCAAGAAGACTAAATTCAGTTTTTTAAATGTTTTTGAAGTAGAGGAAATGGCAGGATCGTGTTTGTGTATATTTCTTTTTTAAAAGCTCAAACAGTTGCTTTGATTTGTCGATTAACAGAAAGGGGGGAAAAAGCAGCAACTATTTTGATAATTTAGCAATCTTTTGAGCAACTTTTTCAAATGTCAGAAAATGTAACAGGTTTTTATTCTTCTGTGACACATAACTGAATATTTTTTGGTTTTAGACATTTTTAAAAGTCTCATTGAGTCTCAATGTGAACTCATTGATGGAGACACACAAAACCTTGTTGCCATGGTAATAATGACCGAATGGAAACCTAAAGTGCGTCTGTTGCAGTGAAAAAGGAAACGAGTCCGAGCTTCTGTTGGATTCACAGAAGTGTGCCGGGATGAGTCAGAGGGTTTCTCTTGCTCAACATTAAGCTCTGGTGTCATAATGAAAGGCTTCGCTCTAATACCTGTCGTTCCTCTCTAACCACAGCTCCTGTTAACAAGACTCACACACACACACACACACACACACACACACACACACACACACACACACACACACACACACACACACACACAGGTGTTACCTGAGCGGTTAGCATACCAAACATGTTTGTTCTCTGTAGCACCGCCGACTTCCAGCTCAAACAACACACATGACTGAGATATTTGGACTTTTATATATTTAAAAGTTTAATCTCACTAATGATTCATTGTTGTGAAGTTTAGAAACACATCTTATCGTCTTACAAACATTACTAATATCTTTTATTCCTTCTGACCGAGAAAAACTATGAAAAATGAAAGTAAATAACTTTCAGATGACTTACTTTGAGTAATAATTAATACTTTCCATTTCACATTTTGATGTGTGGGGAAAGAGTCATGGTAACACGTGTGTTTATCAAGAAACACACATTTAAAGGAAACTATGACTAAAGATGAATCAAAACAAAACTCAAAAGTTTTAATTTTCACAAAAATGAAAACTCATTATTTGTTCTACTCTCTTTGTTTTTCACACTTTCACTTGCTTCTATAAGTTGGCTTTTTCTTGGGATGACCCGCCCTGTTTAGCATTCAAGCGCTATGATTGGCCCCCTGTTATTAAGACTTAAAAACTAATGAAATGAATGATGAGTCTGAACCATAGACCGTCTCTAAGATGTGGACGGACGTTTTGAAGCCTCGAGTTTGACGTTTTCACCGTCGCCATCTTTGTTTTTTGCAACCAGTGAACAGGAAGTGACCATATCTGGATTGAGGAGGAGTGACGTAGAGACGCCGTATACGTCTCTGGTAGAGACCTGTCAATCACTGTGTAGCCCCGCCCCTAAAGCATACCCTGCTTTATGGTCTGTTTGACTCTAAATGGACCATAATTTACTAAATGAACATCATGTTGTATTGAAGAAGACTTGAAACTAGAGATTGAGACCATAAACTCATGTTTACAATGTTTACTGAGGTAATAAATCAAGAGAGAAGTAGAGTCATTTTCTCATAGACTTCTATACAACCGGAGGAGTTTCCCCCTGATGGTCACTAGAGAGAATGCAGCTTTAAGAACTGGAGGTTGACTCTTGGTCTGAAGGTTTCTTTTAAAAATGAAGTGAGATGGTTCACTTGTTAGCTACTTAAGGGACGTCTGTGGCTCAGAGGTAGAGCGGGTCGTCTTATAATCAAGGATCCACCGGCTTCCTCCAGTTCATGTCGATGTGTCCTTGGCCAAGACACTTAGAAGAAGACTAGAACCTTCTAGTCTTTTCTAGAACTAGAACATTCAGACTTGCAAGAGCTGATGTGAGCTGGCAGTATGAACTCTGTACTGAGTAAAAAAAGTCCATTCTTTCACCATGAACATGCAGGTTTATTCATGACTCAGAATAAGTGGAGCTGCTCTCAGCAGTTAATCAGTGCGAGTCGATGAGTCCAAAAAAACAAAAAAAAAACAGCTTTTGAAACGGTAGCGTCTCCGTGACAACATGGGAGAACCGGTGCCCACGTCAACACGGTCCGGCCAACTGACCGGTGTCTCACATTATTTACTTAACGTTTCCAAGAGGTGGTGAAGTAGCTGGCAAATATGACACACTATATGTATGAGTGTGAGTGAGAGTGAGAGACTTTTTTGTGCATCGTTGTTTTACGCGTCGTAAGTAAGTCTAGCTAATGTGATAGGAGGCTGAAATGAAACATATTAATTTAACTTTTCTTGGTTCAGAAACATCGTACATTACAGAAACGTAAACTACCAACATTTGTTTTGGTGACTGTTGATCCATCACCACATTTCTACCGTTTATGTCTCTACTTGTGTCGTCTCTTCAGACTCTTATCTGTGTGTAAACATGTCTAAGAGAAAACTCAGACATCAGGTGAAACTCAGAAATGGCGCGCACAGATTAAAGTGATGAAATAGTTTCAGAATTGAGTCCCGTCTGCAGCATTTAAAGGCAGTTTTACATTATTTTAGTCACAGTTACAGCAGCAGTGACTTCCTGTCATTCTGTCACCTGGTTGGTTAGTCTTCTGTTCCTTCTTCAGTTCAGGTTGGGTTCTGCTCTACTGAAGGTCGTCCCGGAGCCGGCGGAGGCAGTGAGAGAGTTACTGATCCACAGTCTGCAGAGAGGAAACACGCTGGAGAACCACAACCAGAACCTGGAGGAGGAGAACCAGAGACTGAGACGGGAACAGCAACGCATTACTGCAGAGTAAATACAGAACAACCAGAAAAATACAACACAGAGCAACCAGAAAACAACTCAAAACAAACGGAAACAAACACCGAACAACCAGAACAAAAACACAGAGCAACCAGACAGGGGAGGGGGGGGATTTTCCAAATTTTCCAAATCGGAAAAGTCCTGGAGTTTCATGAATCCACTCTAAAAGTAGTTTCAAACACCAAAGGATGATTTAAAGCTGTTTTTTTAATCAAGTGATGGAATGTAACCAAGTACATTTACCAAAGAACTCGCTGTACTTGTACTTTATAGCTGCTTATTACTTTGAGGATTTGGGTTTTTCAGACAAACCACATGACGTGTTTGTAAAATATTATTCTTGGCAAGAAAATTATCTTCTCAGTATTATACAAATTAAGTAAATGTGGCTTTTTATTCACTAAATATACAAAATGTATACATTTACTATGAAATAATATCATATACGTTTTAAGGAAAACAGACTCTATTAACAGGCTATTCTACACAATGAGTACTTTTGATACTTTAATTGCTGATAATACTTTTTACTTGTGGTGGAGTATTTTCACCATGTGGATTTGCTACTTTTACTTTAGTAAAGTATCTGAATACTTCTAAAAATACTAACACTGTGTAAATTAAAACTATGATATGAGTCAGTGTTTAATTATGAGGTATTTTGTTGCTTAAGGGAAACGTTTGTGTGTTTTTGTGTTGCTGTGTATTGAAGATTGAAGCGTTATGCTGGAGGTAAAGAAGCCCTGGAGGTGGAGCTGTACTCTCGCTTTGTTTTGGTCCTGAATGAGAAGAAAGCAAAGCTCCGCAGTCTCCAGGAACGTGTGACGCACCTGCAGGAAACCAGGTATTCTACATCCTCCTGGTATTTGTCCAACACGTCACCCGGTTTATCTCCTTTACACTTTTTATTTAGGCTCAACTATTTAGTTCTTTCAGTGAACGAACTAACTAACTAACACTTCAACTGCTTTTATCTTTTTCGTTTCAACACTTCAACTGCTTCCAGTCAAGTAGGGATTATACGAACACTAACTAACTAACTAACTAACACTTCAACTGCTTTCAGCACATCGACTGAAACTCGTTGCAGTGTTAAACCTTTGACCGACGCTTTAAACTCTTCCTCTCCTCTCAACGTCTCACACACTTTTCGAACAAGACAAATGATTCAACTTCACATTTTCAACACGTGTAAACTTTTCTAGTTGCTCAACAAATTGCTCAAGAGTTGTGACGCCTGTTCCTGTGATTACTGCAACTCTCTGATTCATCTCTTTTTACAGTGAAGTCATGTGATATTTTAATTGGTGGTTTTTAAACTGTTGTGTTTTATTTCAAACCTGCTCTCTGTTGTAGTTCTGAGGGACAGAAAAATGAGGATTCGGTAAAATCGGAGCAAGCAGCAGGTGAGGAAGAGGAGGATGAATATGGAGGAAGTACTGATGAAGAGCCAGAGGAGGTGACTCCAGCCTCCACTTCATCGTCTCGAGGTAAGGCCTCCATTAACCTCCATTAACCCCTAAATGTCAATCAGTTAATTTTTATTTATTTATTTGTACTTTGTTATTAATTATGAGCTTTCTCATCGTGAGGCTTCATGAAACAGCTGATTTCAGCTAAATGAAAAAAAGCATAAATAACAACTACTGGAATAAATAAAATAAATATTTGTTATATTCATTAAAGAAACCAAGTAGGGGAACCACATATCTATTTAGTGTTTATTTAAAATTGTGTTTTCAAAGTGTTTTGAGTTTTTTAAACACAGAAATGTTAAGAATTGAATCGTTCTCCTCTGGTTAAAGTTCTGCTCATCAGTAACATCAAGTAAAAACTCCACAACACTTTCCCTCTCTGTTTTTAAAATCCCTTGAAAGAGGAACTTTGTCCGTGAACGTTAGCTGTCGGCTGAAATTTCCCGACCGTGTCCTCCGTTATCCTCCGTCTTGATAACGTGAACACAGGAGCTCTCATGGATCATCCACAGGAAGAACATCTGCAAAAGAGGTGCAAAATGACAGCTGTTTCATGGCTGATCGACAACACCTGCTGTGACATCACTGAAGGGGGGCGTGGCCAAATACTAGAATACATAATTGGTGTCTCAAAGCCGTTTTTGCATATTTTCATATTTAACCCTCTGAACCCCAACACTCACCGGTGGAATGTAAAAGCATGTTTTCTGTAAACAATCACCAAAACTACACCGTTTATCTCAGCCAGAAGCTGTAAAAACAGTCATGATTGGCAGATTGTCATCTTTCCGACGGTCCTTGAACACATCATGTTTGACGAACGTGTCCGTCAGAAAAAGCAGCCGAAATGAAGCCTAAAAATGTTATTCTACATGTTCTCATTTAAAAAAAGAAAACGCCCCAAAACTTCTTTGGGGTTAAAAGTCCCATTTATTTAAATACAACCATGACGATGATGATGATGATGATGATGATGTTGATGTTGTCATGGGAGCTGAGAGTATTTGTGTGCTTTTTCATGCCCGGGGAGAACTAACCATGACATCACTGAGGAGTTATGTAAGGCGGGGTCTCCGCGAGCCAACGTCCCAAAACGCCTCTAAAACACGAGCGCTGATGTTCCACTTAGTTAGTGTTTCAGCAGCAGGAGACTGCATGTAAAGACTGAAGGTGTTATAAGTTATAAGACATAAGTCACCTTGTCTCGGGGTTCTTTTTCCATTTCCTCACACACGTTTGAATCCAGGCTTTTTATTTTGGAGACGTACGGTAGGTCTCCAGGTTTGAGTCAGACGGCCGCATGTCCCCGCTCAGAGCCGACAGATCGACGAATGAAGTGAGAGGTTTGTGTATAAAGAAGCTTCACTGAAACATCCCAAATATGCTTCATGTCTCACTGCCCTTCAGCTCATTCTGGACAAGAACAACTATTAGTGATCCCACTGAATAGGAAGTCAGAAGTTATAGAATATATATTTATTTAGTTTTTATATTATGAGGCTCCAATTAAAGTGAAATAAAAGACTTTTTAAATGTATTTTATTACACATTTTATTGACAAGAACAATGTTTGTGTAAAACACAATACATAAAACATTTGACACAAACTACACATTACGGTCATCCTCAACTAAAGAAATGAATCTAATGATGACTTCATCGTTTCTCCACAAAGAATCTCACAAAAGCATAATTTTACATCTCCCTAAGTTTCTTTTAATAAATAATTCAGCATGAAAAACAACTAATGGAATAAAAAACCTTTGACTAAGAGGAGGCAGCCTTCATAAACATGAAACATTGTCAAACATGAATAGAATAACTAAATATTAGAAAGTCTTATCTGTGTTTTTTGGGTGATTTACTGACTTGTGTTCAAAACACATCCTCACCTTCTAAAGCTGATTGAGTTGCCTCATTACACATCCAACAGACACACAAAGCAACGTTAGCACTGTAGGTTGTTTCAGTGTTCATATTATGAGTATTCTCTTTCTCTTAGCTCTGTTTTTGGTCTCCACCTCCTCTTTAGCTGCTAAACACTCCTCTCTGTTCACCAGCTGGTCTCTAAATCAGTCCGCTGTCGGATTTTTTAGCTTTTTTTCTCGGTGCAACCGGCTTCCTGCTGCTTCTGGAAACAGTTCAGGCTTTAAAACTTAAATCAATGAGCTGAAAGATGTTGAAGAGTTTGTGATAATTCTCTTTTTGTTAAAACATCGTCAACGTTCACGTGCCGCGTTTCCTTCATGTTGAGTTTTTAATGTTGAGATGTCGGCCATATTGCCCAGAGAATAGTTGTGTTGCATTCCTCCTGATGCAACGCTGTTTTTAATTTGTTTTTCTTTAAATTAGCTACATCTGCTTTTCGTTGTGCGACCCTGAGTTGCATAATGATGATAAATGATCCTTGAATTACACATTTAATCCATCTTTCCTATAAAAATATTGATAAGAGCAGCTTAAAAACGTCTTGAAGGGAAGAAGAAACACCAGCCTCACCTGCTCTCCGCTGTGTGTCGCGTCTTTTGGGTTTAACAGACAGCTTTTACAGACCTGAGTGGGTTCATTTATAGGAACCAGGGAGGACGATGTGGAAACCAGACGACGGGCTTGAAGGAAAAAGTGTAATTTAAAGAATGTTTCCACATTTCCAGCATCATCTTTGATCTCCGAAGGTGCCGATTGAGATCCGAGCCTCTCTGTTGATCCATAAACTCCTCGACGTCGCCACGTTAACGGACGGAGGACAGCTGCTGAAAACAGAGTTGGACACAAAGCAGATGTTCAAACAGTAGAAGAAGAATGTGTGATGTTCTACATCGCTTACTCTTCTGCTCACCTGGAGGAGCATCATTTCATTTGAACCTAATCTGTCCTACATTTAAAATCAGAATATGAAACTTAAAGGGGCGGGCTCAGTTTACTTAAAGTGTCTCTCTGACGTCTTCTGTTTCTCTAGAAACAATCTCTAACCCAGATTATGTCACCATCTACACGCACAAAAAAAGAGACAATATTCCCACTAAGCTGTTTTGTGAAGATGAATATTCCCGTTGACATGCAGCTGTTCAGACTCTGACTAACGTAAAACTCCTCCATGACGGCTCCGCCCTTAAATAACTTTAATTTACCTCGTTTAACAGCTGTTGCTCCGCTGGTGAAACCTCTTCTCTGCATGTTTTATTCACGTATTAATCTGTGGTTGTGTGTCTCATGCACATATTTTTATTATTCCTAGTTTCTTGTTTCTATAATGTACTCTATATTATGTACATTTACTTGTTACATAGTCCTTTATTTCACTTTTTCTTATATCTCTTTATGTTTTATGTATAAGAACAACTGTAATGTACCGTTTTCTCCTTTAGGAATCAGTAAAATGATTCTTATTCTGGACATGTTCTCTGTGAAAGGTTCAGATTATTTAAAATGTATTTATCATCATATTTCTGTCCTCAGGACGCTCTGCTGCTGCGAGCCCTTTGGACGACGGCCTGAAGGACATCACAGACGTGGCCCCGTGTCGCAAGCGGCGCTTCCGTCACCTCGGACCCCCGGAGCCACCGAGCGTCCAGAGGAAGAGGTACGCGACAACACACACACACACACACACACACACACACACACACACACACACACACACACACACACACACACACACACACACACGTGACGACGATGTAAAGGAGTTCCTCCTGCTCTGTGGTTTCAGTTTACTGGCTTGTAAAGTGTAGCCGGGTGTGACACCTCCAACCACAAAAACACACTTTTAAATCTATTTAAATGCATTTTATTGTTGCAACTGAAGTTTAAATTTACACCTCCCTTCTTTACTGAAGAACAAAAGCACAAAAGTCGTAGAGATGATCTTGTTTGTTATGTTTTCCCGAACTGGAAAAATCAAACGTCGTAAAAGTTCTTTTGTCAGTTTTGTTATCTCTACGTTCTGCAGCTCAACGTTCACACAAGCAGAGACGTATAGATCTGTTGGTCTCTGAACTACAACTATGATGATATATGAACTGAGAGGGCGGGGCTACACGGTGATTGACAGGTTTCTATGAGAAAATGACTCTACTTCTCTCTTGATTTATTACCTCAGTAAACATTGTAAACATGAGTTTATGGTCTCAATCTCTAGTTTCAAGTCTTCTTCAATACAGCATGATGTTCATTTAGTAAATTATGGTCCATTTAGAGTCAAACAGACCATAAAGCAGGGTATAGGGGCGGGGGGGGCTACACAGTGATTGACAGGTCTCTACCAGAGACGTATACGGCATCTCTACGTCACTCCTCCTCAGTCCAGATATGGTCACTTCCTGTTCACTAGTTGCAAAAAAAACAAGATGGCGACGACCAAAATGCCGAATCCACAAACATCCACAAACCAACAAGAGACGTCACAACGACTACATTTAGTTCTTATATATTGTGTTTGATATGATGCTGCAGAGCTCACTGGACTCTGAGGAAGAAGAAGAAGAAGTTCCTCTCCCATTCAGCCTTCAACAGTGTTCTTACTGGTGGTGAAGGAGCAGCTTTATGGTTGCTGCTGCTGGTCTCTTCTATCTGTTTTCTGTCGCTTTTAAGCTCACAAACACATGCTGCCTTGGCTCCGGGCGGACCAGCTGGTGACAAGCAGACCGAGAGAGTTGAAAGACCCGTTTTTCCACTGTGGACTTTATGTGGACTCACGGCTCCACTAATGAGTGTGTGGAAAACACCAGGAGGCTGCATCAGCTCCCGTGTTGTCATGTGTTCAGGTGTCAAGATCTGTTTGACTTTAATTCTCTCTACGTAGAGAGTTTGGGTTTTAATTGTCCTGTTTTTTTGAGAAATCTCTCCTGAATTCCACAAACTTTGTCTTGGAGACTAATTTGAATCGTTGAGCAAATTGTCGTCTGTATCCAGATAGATTATCTGAAAACCTAGAAACCACCAGAATGGAGTGAGAAAATGAACCAACCCCTTTGATTATCTTGGATATTGGTGAATGCCGTTATTTCTCAGATCTTGGGACAAGAAACTAAGGAGACAAAGTCAAAGAAACAACTCCTTCTGTTTCGTCCCAAAAACCTCACAATACCGCTGCTTTTATTCCCTCGGTATCTCCCATTTGCCAGTTTCTTTTGGATGTGGCCATTTAGAAAACTTTCCAAAGACGCTTCTCAATCTGACACTGTTCCTAACATGGTGGGTAAATGAGTCCAAGCTCTCGCGAGTGCCAGCGACTGTAAACTGTGCCACATGCAGATGGCCTTAAGTGGTGCCATCATCCATCCCCAGTAGCTGGTAGTGGTGAGGATTATTAGCAGCAGTGAGCTGATGAGCTGGATGCAGAAGCTGCCTCCCTCTGAGCTGCCGAAGAGAGGCCTTTTGTGTTGGGGGGGTTCAGTCCTGAACCCCCCCCTATTGTGTTTTTATTCCATCACTACTCAACCCGCTCACCTTCCTCTGTCACCTCCATGTTCCTCTGGAGGAGGAGGATTAAACGAAGGCCACATGAGCAGAAGATATAATAAATGAAAAAAATAGTAAATTAAAGGAGTTGCTCAACATTTTTTGTGGTTAGCTTAGCTTACCATAAAGACTGAAAGCAGGGGCGAAGCAACTAGTCTATAAGAAGTGGACGTAGTCGTCGTGACGTCACTCGTTGGTTTGTGGACTGATGTTATGAAAGCATCGAGTTCGGCGCCATCTTGGATTACGGCCGTTGCCATGTTGTTTTTTTTGCAATTCGTGAACAGGAAGTGACCATATGTGGACTGAGGAGGAGTGACGTAGAGACGCCGTATACGAGTCATTTTCTCATAGACTTCTATATAACCAGAGGAGTCGCCCCCTGATGGACACTAGAGAGAATGCAGCTTTAACACATGAAGAACCGGCTTCACTCGTTGGAGTCCAGCTCCGTCTGATCCTCACTGTCAGAAATAAATGTAATAAGCTAAACTGATTCTTTTAACAAAACAAGTCACTTTATGATCCTCTGGGTTTAGATAATGAGTTCTTAATCATGTTGTTGTTGTTGTTTAAATCCTCATCGTAGTTCCTGTTAACTCGTCCTTCAGATCTCAGTGTTTGTGGTCTCAGAGGACAGTTTTCCCATGAAAAGAAACTCCCAGCCATCACAGATAATCACTACAAGACATGAGACTTCTCCAGAGTTTTTATAGTCTGCTGTTTGAGCTGTGAGCCGCTAACATGCTCCGATCAGCTGTAACAATCTAGAACATTTGTAGAACGTATCCATTAACGCTGTGGTTTCCAAACTCTGGAGGATCACGAGATGAATCTGAGGAGACATATTTCTGTGTTTTTAAATTATGTATTTTTAGCATGTTTCTGTTTTAGATGAGTTTACCTCTAAACAAACAGAGGAAACAATCTGAGAAAGAAACTTCACAACTTCTGATCAGTGGCTGAAAGTTTCAATACAATAATTCCTCTCAAAGGTAAGCTCTATAGAGAGTTTACTCAACGTAAACTATTTCCTTCAACCCTGTGAGTGAATTCAATTATCATAGCGATTCCATTAAAATGTGTTTCTTCCTCAGTTTTAAATGCTGCTGTGATTGGACATTAAACATGTGTTCAAAGCGAACACAAAGCTGATCTCTGCTTTGAATTATTCACGTGAATTTGTGTTTATTCCTCTCAAACTGCTCATCGTAGTGAGCTAATTGACATTAGCAGTACTTAAGCTAAAGCTAGCTAAGGTACGAAATGTGTTTCGTTGAGCGTGTTTGTGGCTCAGCTGTTTCTCTTCTTCTTTTAGTCAGACAGCCTCGGATTTTTAACACAATCTCCTAAAACAATTGCGTTCCCATAGAATCAAACTGCATCCTCAAAAACTGGTTTTGAGGAACCCCTTTAACCTCCCGGATTACAGTCACACCTAATTAATGTAATGTTTATGTTGTAAATTGAAACAAAACAAAAAGGCTACAAAACTACTTAAGTTAAGTTCAGTAAAACGTAAATGAAACAAGTCAACGTTGATATCTGGCTTCACACAGGACATGAACAACGGCCTCCTAGGTGAAAGTCCTGTTTGTTTGTTTGATTAAAAGGAAATACATAACCCTCAAAACATATTTGACAGTTTCGCTGTGTGAGAACGTAATTTTTCCACAGATTTTCTTTCGTCTTTGTATTGACTTTACTATCAGACTTTTGCATTTTGTTCAGTCCGAACAGGAACCCAGAAATTCTTTAAATCTCTACCGTACTTTGGTTCAAGTAGAAATCTCAGCTGGGTATCTGCAAACTAAACCCACCACTGGATGAGTCACTAGAGTTCAGTAAAAACATGTTTTTTTTGTAATGTATGTTGTAATTTGGTTCTCTGAACCTATAAGTGACAGATCTTTGGGTTTCATTTCGGCTCCAAACTAATTTGTCCCAAACTGATCTTCCGTTTAGTTTCTTTAAGCTACTAACTAGCACATAATTGGTGTTCGCGCTGCGGCTCTGGTGCATCAGCTTCCCGAGTGCCCGATGCCCGAGCTCAACCTCACCTCTCGGGGCTGCTTTCGTCACGTCCCCCCCCGTCCCCCACCATGCACCATGTGTTCAGGTCTCCGGTGGTCCTCCGTGGCACAGCTTCCCCCCCTCTCCAGTGAACACGTATCTTGTTTCCCTCTTAACCGGTTCCAGCAGTTCAGCGCTGTTTGTCATCCAGTTGGTAATGATTTAAACGAGCTCAGGGCCTCTCCGCTCTCTTCTGCTTTCTCACGTCGGTCCTTTTTCTTATTTCTCGTTTCCATCCAGCTAATCATTGTTACAGCGGAGTTGTGTTCTCCGTTTCTTGGACGTCCTTTAGAAAGCAACTTGTTGCTTCTCTGGATTGTTGGTGGTCCTCAGGGTCACCTGGGATTTAGGTTTGAGTTTGAGTTCGAGTTTGAGAGAGAGAGAGAGAGAGAGAGAGAGAGAGAGAGAGAGAGAGAGAGAGAGAGAGAGAGAGAGAGAGAGAGAGAGAGACTCCATGTTGGACGGTTTAAAACAGGGGAATTACCTGCTTCCAGAGGCGTTATATTGTTGGTTGGCATCTCCAGAAATACCCAAAGGAACCCTAGAATATGTTTTAATGGTTGCTAGAAATCAACTCTAGAACCTCCTAAATGATCACTAGAACTACCTTAATCAACCATAGAACCTCCTAAAGGATCCTTGCAACCACCTATATCAACAGATCTTGATATAGGTGGAAGATCATCAGAACTTCTTAAAGGATCACTAGAACATCCCAAATGATCCATAGAAACGCCTTAAGGAACCCTGAAATATTTCTGAATGATTGATAGAACCTCCTTAATCCACCTTTGAACTTCCTTAAGGATCACTGCCACATACATTAACTCTAGAACCTCCTAAATTATCACTAGAACCTCCTAAACGATCACTAGAACTACCTTAATCAACCCTACGTTTTCCTAAAGGATCCTTGCAACCACCTAAATCAACTCTAGAACTCATAAAGAATAACTACGACCGTCTAGGGATCCCTAATGATCTCTTGAAACACCAAAGGAACCTAAATCAACCCTAAAACCTCCTAATTGATCACTAGAATCACCTAATGGATCACTAAGACCTCATAAAGAATCACTAGAAACCTCTAACCATCCACAAGAAAGCCAATAAGCGTCCTTCCCAAAATGTGAAACTATTTCTTTCTGACTGATAATGTGTCTCCTTCAAAGCAGCCGCCCCTAATGGTAAAGAACTGATCAGTGGGCTGGTCTCTCTCTTCTTCCCCTCCTTTTTTCTTTTGCTACCCGCCGTGATCCTTCCTTCCTCCTCTCCTATGTCTTGACATCTTGTTTCCTGACTCCTAAACATCACAAGTTGTTACATTCATGTAAAGGCAGAATATATGAGCTTCTATACAGCTGAAGACTGAACTGAGGCTGGGGAGCTGTAGGGCCACGACTACACTCTCTCTCTCTCACACACACACACACACACACACACACACACACACACACACCTACACACAGGTATAAAAGTCGCCCATGTGTTTCTAGTCTTGTTCCTTATGGGCCACATGATACACTTCCCGTCTCAACAGGAAAACTCCTGTAAACCAGCCTCATTAGCCCACTGACCTGTGTGTGTGTGTGTGTGTGTGTGTGTGTGTGTGTGTGTGTGTGTGTGTGTGTGTGTGTGTGTGTGTGTGTGTGTGTGTGTGTGTGTGTGTGTGTGTGTTGCACAGGACCGACCCCCCTGCAGGATCCAGTAAGCAGCAGACCCCCCCTCAGCGCTCCCCAGATGCTGTGACAGCAACTTCAGCAGCAGAGGACCTGTTTGATGACTTTTGACTGGTTCCAGTACAGAGAGATCACTGGTTTGTAACGGTGTCATATTTTTATACTGAAATTATGAATTATGGGTCATGGATCACAGCAAACATATTTATAAGGAACTGTTCCTGTAAAAACATACAGATGGGTGACAGATGAAGGAAAAAACCTGTCTCAGTCTCTAGAACAGCTTCAATGTTCTACCAAAAATATATTCACTTATTGTGTGTCTATGATGGTGTTCAACCACCTGAAGGATCCTTAAAATCTGGAGAACTACCCGAGGATCCTAAAGTAACACTACAGCCACCTAAATCAACCCAAGAAACTCCGAAAGGATCACTAGAACCATCTTAGGATCCCAGATGATCCCTAGAAACACCTGAGTTAACCCTAGAACTTCTTTAAGGATCACTGCCATTTATAATCAACTCTAGAACCATCTAAAGACCCCTAATGATCCCTTAAAACACCAAAGGAACCCCAGAACCTTCTTAAGGATCACTAGAACACTTAAGTCAACTCTAGAACCTCCTAATGAATCACTAGAATCAACGTATCGAACCCTATAACCTCATAGAATCACTTCAAATATCCCAAATTATTGCTAGAACCACCTAAATGAACCCTAGAAAATTCTAAATGATTGCTAGAGCCACCGTAACGAACCCCAACAATTTCCCTTAGGTCAACTAGAACCACTAAAAGGACACCGAGAACATCCCAAATGATTGCAAGAACCGCCCAAAGGAACCGTAGTACCTCTTATTGGACTAATTGAACCACCTAAAGGAACCTAAATAATTGCTATAATCATTTAAATTAACCGTAGAACCACCTAAATAAACCCCAAGACCCCTTAAAGGATTACTAAAGCACATAAAGGAATCATAGAACATCATGTTGAATCACTAGAGCCACCTAAAGGAATCATAGAACATCCTAAATGATTGCTAGAACCAATTAAAGATATTAAAGGACTGCTCGAGAACCACCTAAAGGACGCTTTAGAACCTCCAGAGATCTGTTGACCTGGGGTACCACATTGAGCCTTCATGTGCCATGTGAAAGAATCTGTGTTCAGTTTCAGGTTCTTGACTCAAGCGTCCAGGTTTGTCTTTTAACTCGTCGCCTGTCTGAAGTTCTGATGAATCAAAATGTATTTTAAGAACTGTGAAGAACTCTTATCTTTTGTATCGATCTTCATGAACTGGAAATTTATTGTGATTTCTACAATTGTCACAAACTTGTGATTTTAACATTTGTACCAATAAACAGTGTGAACGTGTCATTGTTTAATTTTAATTTTAAACTGGTTGATTAAATGGTTCCTGGCTCTCTCTATTTTAAGAGGTTTATCTTGATGCTAGCTAGTTGTCTGGAGAGACGTGATGATTGTTTAAATTTGTGAACAGCGGAGCACGTTTACAGACGGTCTCTGTTCTGGTCCGGTTGAACCGGACCCTGGACCGGTGACCACGTTGATGGGTTCATACTGGTTTAAACGGGTGGTCTCGGACCGATATTGTTTTTTTTTTACCTAACTGTTGTTAGTTTTTTTACCTCAACCTAACTTTGTTTTTTGGTTTTTAACGTAATATTGTCCACGAAAAAAAAGACAATTTGTGTCCCTGTACACAAATTATTTATCTTTTTAATCTTTCCCTCAAGTCCTCCCAACTTTATGGAGGACTGACACTTTCATGTCCTTCAGGCTTTCTCCATTCTCACTTCCTCTATCTACACCTCTCTCTCTGTCTCTCTCTCTCTCTCTCTCACTCTCTCTCTGTCTCGGTCTCGGTCTCAGTCTCTCCTTCCTTCTCTCTCTGTCTCTGTCTTTGTGTCTGTCTGTGTCTCTCTGTCTGTGTCTCTCTTCCTCCTCCTCTCCCTCGGCGCTGGGCGGTGTATTGTGGGGGGAGTCGCGTGGACCCTCCCCCCCTCCCTTCATAATAGCGGGTGTAAAGTGGATTTGAACTTGCTCCGGTGCTGAGAGGAGGAACGAGGAGCGAGCAGAGAGGAGCTGCAGAGAGGAGCCACATCCGGGATTTCTTTTTGAAAGTTTGAGGTGATAAACCAGCACGAGGAACCGGATCTTATTGTTTTTAATCGTAGTATTTACAAGGTAAGAAGATCTTAAAATGTAAAATCTTTTGATGAGATTCCTGAACAGAATATTCTTAAAAGTTGTCTAAATATTACTAAATGTAGTTTCAGAGCATGTTTGATTATTTTGACCTCTTTTTTTCTGGAATGTTCCCACAGTGATAACAGTCACTGATGAGAGACTAGGTGATAAACGGGACACTTTACATCCATATACTTCCACTGATAGTCTGAGCTCTTGATCTCCTGATAGACTATCACCACAGCTGTGATCTCACATGTGTTCTCTGAATGCTTTTACTGAAGAAATAACAAAAATAAACTAATTCTGAACCTGTTGGGAAGTCTCCTGTAAAGAACTTAAACTCATGTTTACAGCGAAACAATGATGCTAAGCTATTTATGAAGTAGCACAGTGATTATATACGTTAATAAAATACTTTTAGTGCAAAGAAAGAAATATGTAAAATTAAGAAAGAGTAAATTAATCAAAAACTTTTTTCATGATAAATAATTTCAGTCAAAAGTTCCAAAATCATTTTCTGTTTCTTTAATGTGAAGAATTTCTGCTTTTTTTTTCTTATTTTATAGTAAATATCATTTTTTGGACAGTTTGTTTGTAGAAATGTAGACGAGAGACACTTTATTATTTCATATATAAAAGTAATAATCAGCAGATCAAAAATAATGAAAATAAATCCGTCCTTTGCAGCAACTTTTGAGTACAAGTACAATAAGTATTATGAGCAAAATGTACTTAAAGTATGAAGTAAAAGTACTTTTGCTACAACATAATGTCATATTGATTTATATTTATTTTTTTAAAGTCCTCTTGATGTTTCTTCAGAGCTTGTTTTCTGAAGGAACGTTTCTTAAATCTCAGTTTAACACCTGGAGGTACCTGCAGGGTTTGTGACATCACAGTTATGAGCCAATCAGGGTCCAGCATGAAACTCATGTCACAGGTGGAGACATGAAGCTCACAAACACATATTTAAGTTAAGTATTAGTGGATCTTTAAGTAAAAGTACAGAAGTCAAAATATTATCAAATATAGCACAACTGCTCCTATCAGTGTTTTAATATTGTATATTATTATATATTGTATATTATTATTATTATTATTATTACTACTGATTAAAGCTTTCATTTGAGATGCAGCTTGTATTAATCACTTTATGATGTTTCTTTAATCTGCAAAGTAAATCAAACTGTTTAAAGCTTCAACTGATGATTATTTTTATTATCGATAAATCTGCAGCTGATTAATCTGTGTTTCACTACACATGGAAATGTATTCAAACTTTTTGTTTTATTCCACCAACAGTCCAGAAATAAATAAAATATATTAATTTAGAATTAATATATTAATTTATTATCATAAAATGACAAATTATTAATAAATAGAAACATTGAATCTTCTCAGAATCTGGAAAATGTACAAATTGATCGATCACATTTATTTCTATTAATTGTCTAATTGTTGGAGTAAAATAAAAAATATTTCCCTCACACACAAATACTTCAACACTGATCAGACTTGTGTATAAGTACCTCAGATATTTGTGTCTTTGTCTCCAGATCGTGTTGAGATGTTTCCTCTCGTCTTCACTCTGATGAGTCTCGTGAGTCTGAACGCCGCTCGGCCTCAAACCAGTGAGTCCAGAACCGAATAATCACCTTCCTTTCTTCTTCCTCTCTCTTCTTCCTCTCTTCTTCCTCTCTTCATCTCTCTTCTTCCTCTCTTCTTCCCCTCTTCTTCCTCTCTTCCTCTCTTCTTCCTCTCTTCTCTCTCTTCCTTCCTCTTCCTCTCGTCTCCTTTCTTCCTCTCTCGCCCTCTCTTCTTCCTCTCTTCCTCTCTCGTCCTCTCTTCATCCTCTCTCTTCCTCTTTTTCATCCTCTTCCTCTCTTATCCCTCTCTTCGTCCTCTCTCTTCCTCTCTTCTCCTCTCTCTTCCTTCCTCTTCCTCTCTTCTCCTCTCTCTTCCTTTCTTCTCCCTCTCTCATCCTCTCTTCTTCTCTCTTCTTCCTCTCTTCTTCTCTCTCTCACAGACGATACAACACATGAGACACACTGCAGATCCAACTATGACAAAGTGGAAAGTGATGATTACTCCAATACAATCGTCTATGAACACATGTTTTCCAGTTGCTACACACACACACACACACACACACACACACACACACACACACACACAGTTCTTGATTGCGGCTGCGTTCGCTGCCAGTTGGAGAAAAGTTCTTTTTTTTCTGTCTGCTTTGTTAATTTATGAGTTCATCATTTTCTCAGCAGTTTGGAGTACTGTACATTTATTCCAGGTAGAAGAGACTCAAGGATGAAGTCCAGAGTAGCAGAAAATGAAAATTCTCACAAATACTGACAGAAAACTTCACATCATTGGGTGTTTGACTGAATAAAAAAATAATTAATAGGTCAATTAAGAAAAAGTCATAACCTGATCCATAACTGATAAAACACACTTTTAAGTACTTTCAACTTGTCAGATTTCATATTTCTTTCACTTCAGCGAGCATTGATCAAAGATTTGAATGTTGAAGCCCCAAGTACGGCATCATGGTCGTCGCCATCTTGTTTTTTTGCAACCAGAGGTGACACGAGAGGGGGCGGAGCTAACTACAACTGAAGACATTTTTAGGATCAAAATGTTACAATTAACTTTGATGACGTGAAAACAAACTGTGAAAGAGCTGAAGTTATAAGACGAAAACACGGACAACTCCCAGACCGGACAAGGCTGTGGTAGAGACCTGTCAATCACTGTGTAGCCCCGCCCCTAAAGCATACTCTGCTTTATGGTCTGTTTGGCTCTAAATGGACCATAATTTACTAAATGAACATCATGCTGTATTGAAGAAGACTTGAAACTAGAGATTGAGACCATAAACTCATATTTTTACTGAGGTAATAAATCAAGAGAGAAGTAGAGTCATTTTCTCATAGACTTCTATACAACCAGAGGAGTCGCCCCCTGATGGACACTAGAGAGAATGCAGCTTTAGCACATGAAGCTTTGACTTCACTTTCCAGCCTCTTAGTCCTCCATGTTCTGTTGTGATGTTGCTGCTTCATGTTTGCCTCATACACTCATGCAGCTTCCTGTTTTTGCAGCACCACCATCTCCACCCTCCATGACGATGCAGAAGAACCCTCCAGCGACCGGCTCTCTGGCGGGCCCCGTGATTCTGCCGTGTTACTACTCCATCACGTCGGTTTCTCCCGGCGGCTCGATGCCCGGACCCCTCCTCTCAGCTCCTCACGCCACCCGGAGCCCCGAGGAGGAGCTGAGGATCAAGTGGACCAAGCTGCAGGAGGATGGGGAGAAGGTGGTGCTGGTGGCCCAGGGAGGGGTGGTGAAGGTGGGGCAGGACTACATGAGCCGGGTATCGGTGCCGAGCCACCAGCTGTTGATCGGGGACGCCTCCCTGATGATCGTGCTGCTCAGGGCCAGCGACGCCGGGCTTTACCGCTGTGAGGTTATGCACGGCATGGAGGACACCCAGGACACCGTCAGCCTCAACGTCAGCGGTGAGCAAAACAAACGCACATTGCCGACTCCACGCTTTTATTTGTCAAATCAACAGAAATCCAGATGTGTGAGGTTTGAAGACATGGCTGCTGTTTTCGGAGCAGAAGGTGTTAACTCTAATACTGTTTTTTAAAGTTGCACTAATCAATATTTGTATATTAACTATGGAACAAAAGACTTATTGATGAACACACAGAATCATAACCAACTCTGCAGGTCTATGGATGATTTTAACATCTTTCAGCTGTTTGTTTTAAATGTTTGGATTCAGTCTCACAACCTCATTTCCAGCAGCTGTTTGTAGCTGAAACGACCTCAAAGAGACACAAACCAACTACAAAGAGATGCAAAACAACTACAGAGAGACTAGAAAGAGACACAAAACAACTACAAAGAGACGCAAAACAACTACAAAGAGACTAGAAAGAGACACTTAACAACTACAACTACAAAGAGACTAGAAAGAGACACAAAACAACTACAAAGAGACTAGAAAGAGATGCAAAATGACTACAAAGAAACACACAAATACTACTAAGAGTTGCAAAACAAACTCTTCGCACAAAACAATTGGGATGGCTGCATCACTGTCCTAAACCCAAGGAAAATTTGGGTCAGTTGTCTGAACAACGTAAACTATAAAAAGAATAGTCGCAGATGAATTATTGTGCTTTATAAAAACCGGTGCACAGTAGACCTGTTTGTATACATGTTGAACTATAGTAACTGTGACAGATTTGTGAGGTTGATCCAGTGGAAACCCCACAGAGCTCCACACTAAGATTCCACATTAATACTGAACAGGACTCTTTGTTGAGCAGCTCCACACAAAGACGCTCCGTCTGAGTGACACACAACTCTCCATTTAACAGCTCAGTCCGTCTATTCACATCCTCCTGCAGCGCTGCCAGGATTCTAATGATCCTCCATCCAGCTGAGAATAAAGGAGCTAATAGCACAAGACAACGACGACGATGTGGAGTCCAAGGACGCAGCTGAACTCTCTGACTGACTCGTGTTTCCTTTATTGTCGTGTAATGATCGCTGGAGTGATCCGGTTTCTGTGGACTGAATCTTTAGAGTGAAGATATGAGGTGGTCTCTGTCTCATCAGGTAGAACAGGTTCTTCAATTCTTCCACCTTTTCTTCTCGCTGATGTCAGAAAGAGATGCTATAGAGCTTCTACTTTAAGTTGAATACAACTTCAGCAGCACGCTGGGTCCTCTAAATGTTCCCTAAAGGTGACAGGAAAACAAATCACATCTGCCTCGTTTGGTCTGGACTTTCTGACTATTTATAGTTTGATCCAAACCAGAATTAAAGGTTTTGAACAAGGAAAAACAAATGCAACGAAACAAAATGAGCCGCTGCAGCACACAAGGAGGAGGAGACCAAATGTTGAAAAATGAGAGAAGATACGAGAGGATACAAGAAGATATGAAAGGATATGAGAGGGTGAGAGAGAGTGAGAGAGGGTGTGAGAGAGAAGATACGAGAGGATACAAGAAGATATGAAAGGATACGAGATAATACGAGAGGGTGAGAGAGGATAGAGGGTGAGAGAGAGAAAATACGAGAGGATACATGAAGATATGAAAGAATACGAGATGATACGAGAGGGTGAGAGAGAGAAGATACGAGATGATATGAAAGGATACGAGAGGGTGAGAGAGGATACGAGAGGATATGAGAGGATATGAGAGGATACTAAAGGATATGAGAGGGTGAGAGGATGTGAGAGGATACTAAAGGATATGAGAGGGTGAGAGGATGTGAGAGGATACTAAAGGATATGAGAGGATGTGAGAGGATACTAAAGGATATGAGAGGGTGAGAGGATGTGAGAGATGATACTAGAGCCCGTCTACAAACCAGGAGACACAGCTTACGAATATAATACCCATGAGCCTCGGCTGTTCTGAGTCAGAGCTGTGAATCAGAGCGGAGTGAATTCAAAATGTTCTTCTTCTGATTAACCTCTAACCGGCTTCCTCTCCAGAGCAGCCGAGGCTCATGGGTATCGTAGTATTTAGAGTACCAGTACCGGCGGCCCCTCACTTTCCACATCTGCACGTGTGACACCCTGATGTTTCTCTCTCCAGGTGTGGTGTTCCACTACCGAGCCAACACCAGCCGCTACACTCTGGACTTCTCTGGAGCCGTGGAGGCGTGTCGCTCCGCGGGCGCCACCATCGCTACACCCGGACAGCTCACGGCCGCCTTTGAGGACGGCCTGGACCAATGTGACGCCGGCTGGCTCTCCGACCAGTCGGTCAGGTGTGTAATGAAATCTACATTTACTACGTCTGTATCTATATCTGTATCTATATGAAATCTACATTTACTACGTCTGTATCTATCTGCATCTATATCCGTGTCTGTCTCTGAGAGGTTTCATTTTTCTTTAATTAAGCAGCTGAACACCTTCCTAAATACTCAAAACTTATTAGTTTTTTGTTGTAAGCTGACTCCACCCGTCTAACTCCATCTAACATCACCCGTCTAACTCCACCCATCTAACACCACCCGTCTAACTCCATCTAACTCCACCTGTCTAACTCCACCCGTCTAACTCCACCTGTCTAACATCACCCGTCTAACTCCACCCATCTAACTCCACCCGTCTAACATCACCCGTCTAACTCCACCCATCTAACACCACCCGTCTAACATCACCCGTCTAACTCCATCTAAGTCCACCCGTCTAACTCCACATATCTAACTAAGCCAATTGCTTTTTTGTAGGAGGCTGGTTGAAATTGCTCCTGCAGAAAATAAGGTTTTAAGGACCACAAATATTGACAGCAATGACCTTAATTTATGTTGTTTTTTTTCAGGTATCCGATCACAGCGCCTCGTCCCGGCTGTGCAGGAAACCTGTTGAGCCGACCGGGAGTGAGAACGTACGGTGTCCGAGACCCGACGGAGGAGTACGACGTGTACTGCTACGTAGACAAATTGCACGGTGAGCAGTACAAGTACAAGCAAAAACATTTAAAGGAATAGTTCCACATCGAAATCAATCTGAAGTCTGAGCGTTTAAACGAGTCAGAGCTAGTGTTAGCTTAGCTTAGCTTAGCATAAAGACTGGAGGCAGGAGAAAACAGCTAGCTGTCCAAAGGTCAAAAACACACCTTCCTGCAGCTTTAAAACCACTAAATGTTTATTTTGTATCTTTATTTAGTTTGTGCACAAATTAAACTAAAGTATAAAAACATACAATGTTTGAGTTACTTTGGACAAAATCGTCTTATTAATATTAATGTAAATGCAGGATTTGTTTTCAGTGTTTTCAGCCTGAGATGCATCACCATGAGTCTGATTCAGCTCTGCAGCTGATTGGTTGATTGATCTTTAAAATAACTGATCAGAGCTGCAGGTAGCATCATCAGAGTTAAAAGAAATAGTTAGTTTTAAGTTTGGAAAAGTCGAGACAAGTTGCTCAAACGGTCAATAAACTGCTGAATTAAACCAGAATCAGTTGGTGTTGAGCAGCTGGACCACAACATGTCATTAAATCATTGAATCATTTCCTGTCTCTTAAATAAACTACGTACTAAATATTTAATGCATTTTGTGTGTCTGAAGGCGACGTCTTCTTCCCGTCCTCCGTCAGCGGTAAGCTCTCGCTGCAGGAGGCCAGAGACGAGTGTGAGAAGCACGACGCCGTGCTGGCGTCTCCCGGTCAGCTGTTCGCGGCCTGGAGGGCGGGGCTTAACCGCTGCGACTACGGCTGGCTGTCGGACGGCAGCGTCCGCCACCCGGTCACCGTCCCCAGGCCTCAGTGCGGAGGAGGCCTGCTGGGGGTCCGCACGCTCTACAAGCACAAAAACCAGACCGGCTACCCGAACCCCACCGACAGACACGGACTCTACTGCTTCAAGGGTGAGACTGACAACTATTCGTCAAACGGAACGGAGTTTAGACTTTTAGACTAAAATCAGGGGCGTTTCTAGGATTCAAAGAAAGGGGGGGCTTAGCCCCAAGAGGAGGGGCATGTTTGCGCACGCAGCGCGCAGCAGTTTTTTTTGGGGCGGCGGATATCCATTGTTTCAGACGGTTCATAGATTGGTTCAATCAGAAAGAGTGTGATTTTGCTCTGTAGTTTTGCTTGCATTCAGTATATGATAACACAAGAGACAGAATTTCAGGGTCATAGTGAAATTTGACAACACAAATATGAACTTTTCTCAAAGAGAGAAATAATTTTCCTGCTTGTAAAGGAAAGACGGATAAACTAGCTTTCATATCCGCATCACTCCCAAATCCTAATTGTTAAAGGGACCGCACACAATGGATGGAGAATGGACCTGACAGTGTCAACTTTTGAGTTGTTTACTTGTTTTATTATGAGCAGAAGGGAATACGATTTTGATCAACATTTACATCTATTTTGTTGTCTGTGTAGTTTTTACATACCAGTGATATTTTATGCTCATTTGGACACTATCACTGAGATAAAGACGAACGAGTTCAGTGTCAAATATACCATTAACTGATTATAAACAACAACATTCTATAGGGACTGATATTATTGTTTTGAAATACTAGAGAGATAGTGTCAACATAGCCCACTACAATATTCCCTTTCATTTGCCTCAAGTAAACCTAAATGTAAGCAGGTAACAATCATTAACAACTACAAATAGCCACATTCTGTAACTACCTGTACTTACAATTTCACTACGTGCATCATTTACTTTGAGTTAAACTCCTTGGCTATAATCCTGGCTGTTGTTGATGAGAGACTTTACTTGGCAGAGTGAGAAAGCCAGCGCAGCAGCCTCCCCAAGGTCCTAGTGCCCGGGTCATATACTTCAGTATGATGATGGGCTGTTGGATTGTACTTTGAAGAGAAAACATACAAACCAGAAGGCACGCACATATGTAGCATGTTAGAGTTATAAATAACTTGTCCATGTGAGAAACAATAGTTTAATTTAATGAAGCCAATAATGCCAAATTATTTGGGGGGGCTGAAGAACATTTTAATACTTTTAATACCCCTAAAATACTTAATTGTTGTCCTCGTACGATTTCTCTTAAGATGTGAATTATTGTTCCCTCTGCTGGCGGGATGGGAAAGCATGTTTTCTTTAAACAATCTCCAAAACTACCAAGTTTATCAGCTAGAAGCTGTAAAAACACGTCATTATCGTCAGATTTTAATCTTTCTGACAGTCCTTGAACACATCATGTGTGACGAACGCTTCCGTCAGAGAAAGCAACAAAAACTAAGCTTTAAAATGATATATTTCACCAAAAACATTTTATTCTACATGTTGTCATTAAAAATCCTATCCCAAATTCACTTTTCACTTTAACCAGATTGTGTTAAAAACATTAAATTGTGATCTCCTCAGTGAAACTATGAAGTCATGATTGATTCATCTGAGACCAACTGTCATGTGACAACAAATCAGAGAAACTTTGACTTAACTTCAGGAAGTGAACACGGAGAGGAGAGGAGAGGTACATACATATATATATATATATATATATATATATATATATATATATATATATATATATATATATATATATATATATATATATTAAACAGGAGAGAACAAACCCAAACAAGAGAAGGATAAACTCCCTCTTCCTCGTTTATGCGCTTTTCCTTTTTTTTACAAGGGGAAAACCCAACGCATGCACTCTAACACAGATCCAGATTCAGCAGAAAGGGGGACAGGTCCCTAATGGTTCACAGCTGGACCCGGACCAACAAACACAGACGGAGGGAGGGAACTCCCTCATGTAACACGGTCATTAAAACAGAGAGTACATGAGTCTGTGCAGCAAAGAACCCAGCATTCACTTTAACGTTCACAGACGAGCTAACGGCTAATGGACGTAAAGGAGAGTTAATGTAGTGAAGTGACAGCATGAGCACAGACCAGCACAGCCAGACACATGACCTCATATCAGTCAGGGTCTCACGACACGCTGCGAAACACCAGACCAGGACTCAGCTGGTCCACAGAGACCGCAGACCAGGTCCATAGAGACCACAGACCAGGAAACACCTTTAAGAGTGTTCAGTAGTGGAAGAAGTACAAGGATACGAGGTCTCCACCTAACACCACCCGCCCAATGAAACCCACCTATTACACTAACCCAACACCACCCGCCCAATGAAACCCACCTATTACACTAACCCAACACCACCCGCCTAATGAAACCCACCTATTACACCCACCCAACACCCGCACCTAACACCACCCACTTAACACCTCCCATCTTACACCACCCCCCGCCCGTCCCTGCGTGGCCCTGACAGCCCCGTTGGAGGGAGTCAGTACCGTTTATTGAAGCATTATGTGACGTTAACTATATGAACTCAACACAAAGGAGCATTGTGTGTTTGTGGAGTCCTGTTTCCTGTCTCTTCTCATATGGAACGTATTCCATCATAATGAGATATAAATCTTTTGGTCTGTTTAGGATTGTAACTCGTGAGCGTTTAGAACAAAGATGGATTCAGGCTTTAGGAAGAGAAACCAGTTCACTGTAGACTCACACATCATTTACCTAAAAATTAGAGCACATCATTAGTGACGGTTGTTATTCTGACACAAACTTCATTTCTGTCAGGTGACTTCATGCTGCTCCTTTCCTTTTATAGCTGTGAGCTAACGGCAGTCTGACAGACAGCTACGTCATGAACATTTTCCAGATATTACCGTTTTCTTTTTTTAGTGAGTCACTACGATTCTGATTCATTTTGTGAACATCACTGATGTTAGCTCCACCGGACTGGACCCAGACTCTGGGTTTAGCATGTTTTAGCCCACTCAAGACAAGAACTAACACCACCCACCCAACATCACCCACCCAACATAAAAAAAAATATTATTTTTAACATGATATATTATAATTACATAACGTAGATTTTGGCAAAACCGTTTTGAGCTCTTTGGTGTGACACTCACTGCCATCATTTACTTGAGACTCTGATGAATTCTTGTAATACACAAGGATGAAGTTTGTTACGGGAATGATGAATAATGACAATATAAACTCACCAAATGGAAATAAACCTCAACTACTTGTAAGGTGGAAAAAGTTCGGCAGTTGCTCTGTCGAGTGAGCTGCATTCTCTCTAGTGTCCATCAGGGGGCGACTCTGGTTGTATAGAAGTCTATGAGAAAATGACTCTACTTCTCTCTTGATTTATTACCTCAGTAAACATTGTAAACATGAGTTTATGGTCTCAATCTCTAGTTTCAAGTCTTCTTCAATATAGCATGATGTTCATTTAGTAAATTATGGTCCATTTAGAGTCAAACAGACCATAAAACAGGGTATGCTTTAGGGGCGGGGCTACACAGTGATTGACAGGTCTCTACCAGAGACGTATACGGCGTCTCTACGTCACTCCTCCTCAATCCAGATATGGTCACTTCCTGTTCACTGGTTGTGGAAAAAACAAAATGGCGACGGCGAAATCGCTGAATTTAAGGCTTCGAAACATCAGTCCACAAACCAACGGGTGATGTCACGATGACTATGTCCACTTGTTATATACAGTCTGTGGTCTAAACATCATGAATAACATGGCTGAGCTTTAACCAGTCTCTTCTTCTCTGTTTCCCTTCCTTACAGCTGAACTACCAGAGCCGACTACTACGAGTCCACCGATGACTCCGGCTGAGTCCACCACTCCAACACCCGGACCCTTAGCTCCTCAAAGAGCTGAAATTCAAACACCAGAGCCTGTCACTTATTCCCCGAAAGAGAGACCACACACCTCCCCTCACACAACAGCCTATGTGACCCCCATGTTAGATGACTACGCCGACGTTGTAGATTTTGACCCATACAAAGTAGAGTCGATACCCGTTTTGCCCCCCATGCAGTTTCCTCCCTTACCAACCACCATATCGCATCCCTCACAACTTGACACCTCCCACAGGGGACAGGAGGGAGGCCGAGGGGAGAGCAGCGGTGGCAGCGGTGAGGGAGGCAACAGCGATGGCCGCCCGAGCGGGGCTGAGGTGGGAGCAGTGGTGATCCCGACGCAGCCGAGTTGGCTTCTGGAGACCACCACAGGATCTGAGCTGGGGGCGAAAACATCGAGACCGACACAGCTTCTAGACATTGCCGCGGAGGTGGTTCCAGGAATCCACACCCCAGAACCAGGCCTTCTAGTCGGGACCAGAGAGGTGGGGAAACAACCTGCAGTTGTTTTTAAGGAGGATGTCACCCCTGGAACTACATCGCAGTTTGACTTCGACTCTTCACTGGCCATTCCTGTGGATGGGGAGTCCTCAGTCAAAACACCTTTCCATCTCATCATCGTCGATGTGCACAATCAAAATCAGTCAGGTGAGTTAGGGGGGGGGCGCACTCATTACTCAGGTCTGTTCTAGTCCGGATCAGTTGCTGCCAGTTGTTCTCAAAAGTTTTCTAAAACATATGTCATATCTTTGGGAATGACTAAGACAAGAACATGAGATGGTTGGCATCCATGTTTGTTTTGGTACAAGAACATAGGGCTGGGCGGTTTACCGGTTCAACCGGTATACCGTTTCAACCGGTATAACGGTTTTAATTTCCCATATGATATGATTTTTTCATATACCGTCATACCGGTATAGCTGAAACAACTGCTGTCACTCTTCAACAGGAAGCTAACTACATTGTTCACTGCGAAGAGTGCTACGGTTGGAGCTACTTATCTAGTGAGAGGGACCCCTAAGTTATGGTTATAACTTTATAACACAACAATTAATAACCCACAACTAACGCTCTTTAACAGGGCAACACCACGGCACACAACAGTTTGTGACACATAAACAATTTGTAACACTAATAATTGTACATTTATAAAATGTCACCACGTGCTGGGTACAACTCGGTAGCTAGCCGTTAGTACAACAGTCTGCTAATAGCTGGGAGAGGCTCCGTCGCATTACTTAAAGAACAGAAAAGAGCGACGCAGGAGGAACAAAGACAGACCGGAGATACACCAATAGAGTCTGTGCCCAAGAGAGGAGCTGTGTCTGCTGTTTGGAAGTGTTTTGGTTTTAAAAAATCAGACGTTTTGCGAGTTTGGAGCCACTGTTGATGCCGTTTGTGGTAACACAAACAACTTATGTCACCTCAGCAGAACACGTGAGATATTTTCATGTGTGTAATAGATGCAATCTGAAATGTACACCTTGAGAACTGCGAACCTATCTACGTCATATGTTTATGTTTGTTAAATTATCAGTAGTGATAACTAAATGATATGCTTATTATACATATTACAAACAAAAACACTTAAAAACTCTAAAAAAAAAATATATATTTTTTTGCATTTTGGGGTATTTTGGTTAGACACATATGCAACGCTGATTACCTTGTAATATGTGTGGTATTTGTTATAAATATAGTTGGTACACAGAGGGTGATAAGAAGCTGTACTTGGAGGGTCTTAGGACCCAGGGGAATGTAGGTGAAGGAAGCAGGAAGTGAGAAAACACGCCACATAAACAGCTGTTCACCTCTCACTGCCAGCATGTTCTTGTGTTAAAAATGTCCGCTTAATTATTAAACGCTCGATAAAATCATTTTCACCGATAATTAGGAAATGCGCTAACGCAAAAAAAAATACCGTGACAAATCGTGAAACCGGTATAATCTTACAAAATACCGTGATATACATTTTTGGTCATACCGCCCAGCCCTACTCATGTGACAGTTGGCGTCCATGTTTGTTTTGGTACAAGAACACGTGACAGTTGGCGTCCATGCTTGTTTTGGTACAAGAACATGTGACAGTTGGCGTCCATGTTTGTTTTGGTACAAGAACACGTGACAGTTGGCGTCCATGTTTGTTTTGGTACAAGAACATGTGACAGTTGGCGTCCATGTTTGTAGTTGATTTCAAATAGAAAGTGACAATCCTATCCCAGGATGATCTTAATACCGGTTCAGGGCCTTTTCCATTCTAGAGAGATTAAGTTTCAGAATTATAGATAATATTTGACAATTTTCATGCCGTTTTCTTGACATGATTTACAGTAAACTGCCATAACTATAACCTCAATAGAGAAACATTGTTGGTAGTATCAGGATTTTCAGGTTAACCAATTTTTCACAGCAGTTTTCTGTTTGACTTCTCTGACCTGGACTGAACTGCAACTCATATTCATATTTCCACACGTTTACTGTGATGTATTTCCCCTCTGCACCTTTCACGAGCCTTTTGTGCTTTGGGACCCAACGTTCTCACATTTGACGTGAAACTGTTTCGATCTTTCAGCGAGAATATTTATCTTTCAGCGTTTGTTTAGACTTTACAGTAATCTGCTGTGGCCGATTTAGTTTTGTTTGTTGTCCACGAAGGAAACAGCAGAGAGTTTGTTACCTTTTGTATTTGTATGCTGACAAATGCTCTCTCACTCACACACACACACACACACACACACACACACACACACACACACACACACACACACACACACACACACACACACACACACACACACACATATATTCTCACTGTTTGCAGAGCCAGATGTGGAAAGTTATGAAGTCAGTTTTCTCCGTTCGGCCAATTTTGTAGCTTAACATATTGTAAACACATTACAGTGTCTCCATTTGGGAAAAGCAGTGTCATGAATAGTCAAATCCATCAGAGAAAATTACTCTTTTACTTTTTCTTTCTTTCATTTTCTCACAAAGATGAAGTGGTCTAATGGAGTGATTAGCCTCCTTCTAAAAAGGTTCAACTTTTTGTCTTAGAAATATCTGCAGAAAGAGCCGACAACAACCACAAATATGAGACCTTAATTGTCTTTTCTCCAGGGAGTCGTCTGAATTGCCGTAACGAACAACTTCTCCAACAATCTCAGCGCTCTCTTTCTTTCCCCACATTTGTTTGTATTACCACCATGGATGGATTACTGTAGCGACTAACCAGGCACAGGCCGGGGGGTCCAAGTGCTCAGGGGGCCCCAAAGTCCAGGCATCTGGTGACCTCCTAGTAATCCTCAGTCTAAGGCACTGTAGGGAAGTCTGGATCATGTTTTTTTGCTCCTAATCTTTTGATAGTAAGTGTCTGTTGATTACAAGTCTGATCCAACATTTATTTTTACAATAATTTCTGTTAATATTCCCTCCAGAATACACAGCTGCACAATACCTGAAGAAAACAGTTTTCACTGCTCTCTCTCTCGTTAAAAGTGTGGTTTTTCATTCATATTTTCTGGTGCTGAGGGAACATGGGGCTGAGGGAACATAGTGCTGAGGTAACATAGGTTTGAGGGAACATGGGGCTGAGGGAACATAGGCCTGAGGGAACATAGGGCTGAGGGAACATAGGTTTGAGGGGACATGGTGCTGAGGGAACATGGGGCTGAGGGAACATAGGGCTGAGGGAACATGGGATTGAGGGAACAAAGTGCTAAGGGAACATAGGGCTGAGGGGACATAGTGCTGAGGGAACATGGGGCTGAGGGAACTTGGTGCTGAGGGGACAAAGTGCTGAGGGAACATGGGGCTGAGGGAACATGGGGTTGAGGGAACTTGGTGCTGAGGGGACATAGTGCTGAGGGAACATACGGCTGAGGGAACATACGGCTGAGGGAACATGGGGCTGAGGGAACTTGGTGCTGAGGGAACATGGGGTTGAGGGAACATAGTGATTGGGGAACATAGGGCTGAGGGAACATAGGGTTGAGGGGACATAGTGCTGAGGGAACATAGGGTTGAGGGGACCTAGTGCTAAGGGAACATACGACACACACATACACACAAACACACACACACACTCATGTGTTGGTTACCCTTTCAGTCAAGTGGTCCCCTCCACCCTCCAGGAGTCGTGTTTATTATTGAAATGTTGAAGATGTATTCTGTTGCAAAGGTGACACACCATCACATGGAGGCCCACCAACTCACTGTTAACACGTCTCCAGGAAATTAGGAAAATTGAATCATCGAGTGTTTTTAATGAAATCTGTTTCATGCGGCATCAAGTTCTGAGTCACACAGTGACTTTTTTTTTTTACTAGGTTAGCTAGTTAGATTTGTGTTGTTCAAAGAAGGAGCTCATAATCCGATCACTTCTGTTCGTCCTCACACAAGAAAACTGAACTGAAGGTCAGTGTTTATGTCACTGTTTCTCTCCCAGTTCCCACGATATGGGTTCCATGTGTACCATAAAGTCTTAATGAAGACACACAAGCATGCATTGTTTGAGAGTGGCCCCCCTGGCAGCGACTGACCTCCAGCACAAAACTCACTGATGACATCCAGTTATGCACCTCGGCTTGATTTAATGCAGCAATGAGGAGCTCTGACGAAGAGGTTTTCAGGGCCGAGTGTTGAGCCTCCATACATGTTTTTATTCTGACAGTTATGAGTCTGAAATACTGTCCAAACAAACCAGAAGTTGGATGGTTCCTGGTTGAATTCTTGGTCTTGTTTAACTTTTCTTTAGTTAGTAAAGTTCATGTAAAGTCACGTTATTATACTATCAGTCGATCCTGGTCCCTGTCTGTCGTGTTCATTATGAGTTATTGTAGTTTCTCCAGAGAAAATACTGTATTTTTAACCCCCAAACATGGTTGATATTTATTGAAAGGCAACCTTATGTTAAAATGCTTCGGTAGAGTTTGTGGAATTAATGATTATTTTAATTTTTGTTTAATCTCCTGATCTTCTCTCTTTATAAACTGAAACCAGACAAACTTTGGTGCTTTTGCTCGAAGAATGACTGAAACAATTAATCGATTAGTAATTGTTTCAACTCTTGAGAGAGTTTGACTTCTTCTTAATGAAAGTGTTGGAAAGAAGATGTCAACGTAGCTGAAAGTAAGATATAGAGAACGGTAGAAGTAACAAAACCTACATAGCCGTTACAAAGAGAAATATTACAAGTCGCACATCAAATGATGTCAATCGATGGAGGAATAAAGTAACAAAATTGTCATTTCTTTTGCTTTGTTGTCTGCGTTTGTTTTACTTGTCTGCATGACTTTGGCGTCTCATTTTTGTCCGTTTCCTGTTTGTCTCTAGTTTCCAACATCCTGGACCTCCTGAACCAGCCTGTACTGGGCTCCCAGGTCTCCCAGATCACTGACCTATCTCAGGTGACCAGTGAAGCGGTCCAGGGCAGTGGAGATGTGGATTCTCGGGAGGTTTCTCCCATCAACCTGCCTCCGAGTGTCAGCTTCATCAATGGAAAACACGAGGTACCGACCACACTGGGGAGTTTTTGGTTCACACGTAATTCATGTTTTAATTGGATCAATAAATTAATGTTGATGTGCATGTTTCCGTGTTTTGACCAACCAGTTTCGTTGCTGTTTTTATATTCATTCAGTCCATAAATCTGTGAATTTGTCTCCTCAAAAGCTAACTTTACCAGAAGAGACAAAAGACAACCTTTACATGCACCAAATATTCGTGTTTTTGCCCTTATTCCAAAAAAGACAATACTCCTACTAAGCTGTTTACTCAGCTAATGAAAATGAATATTCTTGTTTATATGCACCTCCGATTAACATAACAGCTGGTGGACATATGTTAATCTTAAAATGCTCCAATTGGAATAAATCTTAACTCTGATTATCCAAATAGAATATTTTATTTACATGACCTGTATCAAATAGGAATATTGACATATTCTGAATAATAGTGGAATGTTAGTGTGCATGTAAAAGAATTCCAAGTCTTTGAGTAAGAATTTGCTTTAAAATAGTTAACAAAATTTGGCCATTTATCAGCGTTTCACATTATTGTTTAGTTTTTGTATGTTGACTAAAAGGATAGTTCTTTTCTTCAAAGTATTTTTCTCTGATCCAATCAGGTGACATTTGAGCCCGAGCTGCCGGAGGAAGCCAGAGGAGATCAGTTTGAAACAGCCACACCTGTCCAGGTGGAGGAGACGGAGGGGGACGACAGCGTGACTCCCTTTGACTACGGGGTCATAGAAGTCCACACAGAGGAGACACCTACAGAGGAGACACCTGCAAAGGAGACGCCTGCAAAGGAGATGCCTGCAAAGGAGATACCTACAAAGGAGACACCTGCAAAAGAGACACCTGCAAAGGGGATGCCTACAAAGGAGACGCCTACAAAGAAGGCACTTGCAAAGGAGACGCCTGCAAAGGAGACGTCTACAAAGGAGATGCCTGCAGAGGAGACGCCTGCAGAGGAGACGCCTACAGAGGACACCAGTGATAGAGGCCCTCATCATACGGTCACATACCCAGACGTTGTCCCTGATGACTTTGAAGGAGTCAAAATTCAAGAACCAGGTGATCAGACGGCCACAAGAACCACCACCACGAACCCACATACTCTCCCCGTCTCATCACCACCAGGCCTGGTGTCCCCCGGTGTCTCTCAGCCTGTCTCCACCTACGAGGACATGGAGGGCTCCGCGGGCCGCGCCGACGACGAGGAGATCGGCGCCGCTCGGGAGGGCTCCGCAGACAGCGCCCTACCAACACCGGCCGCAGGAAGCCAGTCCGCCGTCATGACCGACGAGACAGAAATAGGCGCAACGGAGCCTCCTACTTTTGTCCCCGAAATACCGGAAACCACCACACAGACCCGGACGGAAGACTCCGAAGGGTCGGCGTCCGGAGAAGACGAGGCCTCGGGACAAGACCCTCCAGAGACGCCATGGTTCACCGGCACGCCACTGCCGGTTTACTCCACCACCCTCCACACCCGGCGACCTCAACCTGCTGACCCGGTCACAGAGGCGGGCTCAGGTGTGGAGCAGCTGTCCGGAGAGGGGGAGGTTCCTGGGACACAGGGTGGTCCGGTCGAACCTAAAGAGGTCACTGTTACCGTTTTACCAGATGTGACAGCTGTGACTTTTGGAGACCGACCCACACTTGCCACAGACATGACCCTCCACGCCCTCGCTGCCACAGATGTTAAGAAACATCCCGCTGCTACCTCTGAGCCCACAACCACTGAAGACCAACCCGGCACCGCGCAGTCCACCACAAGCTCCACGCGGTCCTCCACGCGGTCCACCACGAGCTCCACTCAGTCCACCATGACCTCCTCGCAGTACGTCACCTCGCCCTTGTACACTTTTGACCACAAGACCCATTCCGTCCCCCAGTGGGCTCTGGTCCCTGACCCCGCTGCCACCCCTCTGCCCGGGGAGGATTTTGTGGACTATGACTCTCATCTGGTGGAGGCGCTCCCACAGACACCGGGAGAGACCTCGACCACGGAGCGGCCGGAGAGCAGCACTGACTCTGCGGATTCTGTGGAGGTCAGCACGGTGGACGTCAGAGGTACATTCAGAGGAAACTTCTTCTTCTTCAGTGTTTTTTACAGCAGCTCACTGGTTTACCTCCAGTCTACCCGTCTGATACGGAGCCAGGAAGTGAAATCACCAATTAATCAACCAATCAACCAATCAAACGCAATTCAAAGTGCTCTATAAATGATTGACAAGATGAAAATAGAGAGTTTAAGAATATAATGCACACCAAATTAACAAAGTTAAGAAAATAAATAAAATAGCTAAATAAATAGACAAATAAATAAATAAAATGAATAAATATATAAATAAATAAAATGAATAAATATATAAATAAATAAGTAAATAAATAAATAGACAAATAAATAAGTATATACAAAATAAATAAAATACATATGAATAAATTAATTAATATAAAAAAGGTAAAATTAAAGTGCAAAATATGTATAAATACTAAACCATAGGATAAAAACACATTAAACATGAGCAATAACAATAAAAAAACATAAAATTATAAAACAATACATAAAAACCAGAAGTTTCTGTTTAACAATATTAATATTTTCAGCTCCTCTCAGATCCATTAAAAGGCTAAAGACGTAACGGCTAAAATGTTTTTGTTCTGCTTTGTGGAACGGCTAAAAGAGAAGAACCAGAACATCTTACTGGTTCATAAACTAAAAGAACACTTCCGAGAGACGGTCTGTTAATGTTGTGCCGTACAAACTAATAAAATAACTTTAAATCAATACTTAAACTAACATGTATTTACATCATCGTGTCCTTTCGTAGATCTGCTGCCGTGCTCTACCAGTGTGTGTCAGAATGGAGGCTCCTGCTACCAGAAAAACACACAAAACATCTGTGTCTGTGCACCTGGATACACCGGGAGGCACTGTGAAACGGGTATACACACTCACACACACACACACACACACACATATTAAAACAACTGACCGTATTGACCCCGTGCTGACAGATGACTAATGCTCATACTACTGGTGTTGTGCAGAAGTGGATGAGTGCCAGTCTAACCCCTGTCTGAATGGAGCCACCTGTCTGGATGGAGTCGGCTCTTTCACCTGTCTCTGCCTACCGAGCTACTCAGGAGAGCTCTGTGAACAAGGTGAGCTGCACCTGAGGGACGAAGTGCTGCTGTTAGCAAAAAAACATGATTAAACTCAAAGCAACACTGCAGACTGTAAGAGATTATTTATTCAGATAAACGATACGCTATGCTACACTATGCTAAGCTAGGATGCATAGCTTAGCATGCAGGATAAGATAAATGACAAAATAGGCTATGCTACATTATGTTACGCTATCATACGATAAGATAAACGATACGATAAGATATGCTATGCTACGCTACGATACTATACGTTAAGATAAATGATATCATACAAAAAGGTAAGCTAACGTTATGATACCAGAACGTATCGTATGATTAACAATAAGATATGAAACAAAAAGATACGATGTGATACTTTATTGAACAGAAATTCAGTTTTTGACCGAAATAGATGAAAATAGAAAGTAGATATTAATAATAATATGAATAATGATTATAATACGATATATGTACAAACTTTGAAAAATATAGAAGAAGACAAATATAATTAAAAATATAAACTACACAAGAACACTTGAAGACAGAATTACAAGATAAAGTGACGGTGGTGTGATTATGGAGTGAATAGAGTAAAATCCTTAACTAATAGATATCACCAGTTCATCACTCACATTAAGACACTTTTATTCTCTATTACAAGTTTTCTGATATGTTATGTTTAAATATGCAAATGCCGCATTAACGAATGGTAACTTTTGGTGACTTTAGGAGAAAATCTACAGATTCAGAATTAATGTTTTCTCTCTTCTAGTCTGAAGGAGACGAGTTACGGAAGAAAAATATAACAAAATCTCAACATTAACCAGAGAATTAAAAACAATGTTTTTGCCTAAACAGCATAAAATACAACAAAATAAATCAATTTAATGTCTTTGAATGGACTTAAGCACACAATAAACTACATTATAGAGTCAAACTAAAAGTGAGTCGACACACACACATACAGACATACACACACACACACACACACACACACACACACACACACAGGTGGCTCTCTGGGCGTCGGCTCCTCTGCAGATTAGTTCCAGCTTTCCTCCAATATTTCTCTCATTACTCAGCTGACTGAGGATCAGGATTCATGTTTTCAACGGGTTCCTCCCAATAATCTGTCAGCTGACGATGTCGTGTCACGTTTATGAATAATAAGGTCACATTCTTTTAGTTTCATAGTTTGCTTGTTGTTGTGAGTTGTAACACTGAACTTTAACAGATTTAATAGTCAGTGTATTAATCCTCAAATAGTTCAAATTAACTCTGACATCATTTGTTAACTCTTTGTTCTAAGAGTACTATACTATATACTATACTATAAGTATACTATTGACAGACACACACACACACACACATACAGACAGTCACACAGACGCTCTCCATCATTCTGAGGAAACAAAACCTCTATTGTTTACACAGCTGATTATGTGTGTGTGTGTGTGTGTGTGTGTGTGTGTGTGTGTGTGTGTGTGTCTGTCTGTCTGTCCCACTGTCTCTCTTTGCCTCTGTCTCTCTCTCTCTCTCTCTCTCTCTCTCTGTCTGTCTCTCTGTCTGTCGCTGTCTGTCTGTCTGTCTGTCTGTCTGTCTGTCTGTCTGTCTGTATCTGTCTCTCTCTCTGTCTGTCTCTCTCTCTGTCGGTTTCTCTATCTCTCTCTGTCTGTCTCTCTTCCTGTCTCTCTGTCTGTCTCTCTGTCTCTCTATCTCTCTCTCTCTGTCTGTCTTTCTCTCTCTCTGTCTGTCTATCTCTGTCTGTCTCTCTCTGTCTCTCTCTCTCTCTCTCTCTCTCTCTCTCTCTCTGTCTGTCTGTCTGCTGTCTGTCTCTCTCTCTGTCTGTCTGTCTGTCTGTGTGTATCTCTCTATCTCTCTCTCTCTCTCTCTCTCTCTCTCTCTCTCTCTCTCTCTCTCTCTCTCTCTCTCGTTCTGTCTGTCTGTCTCTCTCTCTGTGTGGCCTGAACAACAGAATGAGATGATGAGAAATAAACAAATCAAAGTTGCTTCATCAGCAGGATTCCAGACCCACCAGCTGTGGTCGTCTTCATGTAAATATTTTATGTGACACCCTTTATTCTGGGAAACCCATCTGAGTACTTCTTCCTCCGAAGAAGTACTTCCTCTGAACCACAGACGCTGTAAATCCTCTACTGACCATAGTACTCTATTATGAGTAATACTCTGTTGTTCGTCCTCCCTGCAGACACGGAGGTTTGTGGATTCGGGTGGAAGAAGTTTCAGTCTCACTGCTATAAGTACTTCACACACCGGCGGACGTGGGACGCTGCTGAGAGGGAGTGTCGGCTGCACGGTGCCCACCTGACCAGCATCCTGTCTCAGGAGGAGCAGCTGTTCGTCAACCGTAAGTCCACCGGGGGCGACTCCTCTTGTTGTATAGAAGTCGATGAGAAAGTCAAGTCTCTTTATGTATTACATCAGTAAACATTGTAAACATGAGTTTGAATTATACTTCCCATGATGCACCATTGGATTCTACTGTAGAACCAAAAAACTCCCAATCTCAGACCCAAGTAGCTGAAACCTGCTTTTCTTCATTTTATATTAAGACTATTTTTGTGTCCTTTGTTGATGAACTGAACGACTATCTTTAAAACTTTTAAAAGCTGTTTTAGTGCACTTTGTTTGGAAAGAAGCCGCTCGTATCTGAGCTCTAATCCGAAGATGACTGTCAGTGAGATAAAAACAAAGAGTTTCCAGACACAACCAGAGCAGACACAAGCTTTAATGTAAACTGTCTCTCAGTTTATTGGGGGAACTGAGACGAAATGGACTCGTTTGGGACATGTTGATTTACCTCAAACACATCGTCCCCTACTCTCTCTTCTTCTATATCGATGGAGTGTTTGCTGTTTTTATTCTACGTTAAATGAAATAAAGCTCCTCTCTGATGTGTGTTCATCTCTGCAGGTCTGGGCAGTGACTACCAGTGGCTCGGCCTCAACGACAAGATGTTCGAGAGAGACTTCAGGTGGACGGATGGAAACCCGATGGTGAAACGATTTAAAACATCATCTAAAGAAAGTGTTTTACATGAAATGAGAAGGAAGACTAAGTCCACCAGAACCCAAATATCTCAACAAGTATTGGAAGCATTGTGGATGAATCGTAATAACTTTGTTGATCGGCTGACTTTTAAACATTTTAATGTCTTAAATACTTTCGTTTATGACCAAGCGTGTTAGCATGTTAGTATGCTAACACGCTAAGCTAAGAAGGGGAATATGGTGTACGGGGAATAACACCTCAGCGTGTTAGCATAGACGAGCTCCAAAGCTGAGATGACACGGAGTTTGTTGTACAGTAAACTTCACCAAAAGATGGATAGAAAATGTTTAATCGTCCGATGGGATCAAATTGCATGCTAACATGCTATGCTAACATGGTGAGCATAACACCTGCAAAACCTCAGCATGTTAGCATAGAGAGGAGAAATTCCCTCCACTTCCTGTTAGAAATAAATACATTCGATAATTTTATTGATACAAATAATACAAATTAAAACAAACAATAGACTAACCATCCAAAGACTTTTTTTTACATTGTTGAAGGTGCAAACATTGATGTTTTTACAGGTAAAGCCTAAAATATCACGTTGACATCATTTGTTTAGTAACGTTTAGCAGCAACATTTCTTCTTCTGCAGGAACTGAAAACATGACTTTTGTTTTCATCCTGATGACACAATTCTCTCACACGTTCAGCAGTTGAAGCATGTGAGCTGGATTAACAAGTGGAAACCTGATACTGGAGGAGGGGGGGGCTCTGATGTTGTAATGTGTTATCACTTAGAGGCCCACCCGTACTAGAGGTGACACTCTATACAGTAGAGAGCATGTTTTCTGCAGCATGCCGCTCATATGTTCGTGTTTATATGGTTTTGTATGTAAAGTGCAGAGAGCTCTGTGGAGGCTGAGTGGAGGTGGACGACTCAGCAGCACCACAGTCTGGTCTCTCTGTGAATCACATCCTGTCACATGTGTTGAGTCTCCTCAGAGGAACCGGCATGGACGGATTGGTTTGAGTTTGGTAGAACAATAACAGAAGGAAAACACATTAGGGTCTTTACCCAAGAGCCCAAAGCTTTATTCATAACGTTCGCGTTCAACTTATTATTATTCTTCTTACAAGAACGTCTTATTATAGCCTCAATCTTTCTCACATACACAGCGAGCGATGTGGTGCTCAGTCAATTAACTCAGTTCTAAACTAAACATTCAAACTATTTCATAATCATACTAATATTCAGTCACATTTACTCCTTTTTCTTTTACATAAATACTTGTTTTTATCTCTTATTCACACATGAGCAGAGTCGATGGAGTGGAAATCATCTTGTATTTCTCAATATGATGAATAGAAACCCAGTTTAATGTCTAAAAGTCAGAGTTTATTTAATCGTGTGTTCTGACAGCAATACGACTACTGGAGGCCAAACCAGCCGGACAGCTTCTTCCAGTCGGGGGAGGACTGTGTGGTGATGATCTGGCACGAGGGAGGACAGTGGAACGACGTGCCTTGTAACTACCACCTGACCTTCACCTGCAAGAAGGGGACAGGTACGTTCACCTGGAAACACACAGAAATACACAGAAATACAAAAATGCACAGAAATACACAGAAACATTACATTACAGTCATTTAGCAGACTTACAATTCAGTATCTATCTACACACCGTAGACGCAGCTACAGGAGCAATTTTGGGTTTAAGTGTCTTCAAGGACATATTGACATGAGACTAGCAGAGCAGGAGCTGGGGATCGAACCGCCGACCCTCTGATTGAAAGGCGGCCCTGCTCTCCACTTAGACACGGTCACACAGAAATACACACTGCAAAGAGCCGATAAGAACGTACATATAACTTAGATATAGCGTGGATATAGCGTAGATATAACGTAGATATAACGTAGATACAGCGTAGATATAACGTAGATATAGTGTAGATATAACGTAGATATAGTGTAGATATAACGTAGATATAGCGTAGATATAGTGTAGATATAACATAGATAAAATGTGTATAAACATGTATAAACGTGTATAGTATTATTTTCACAGTTTCTAAAGCAATCAAATACACAATTAAAGCTTCATTAATCAATATTTGTATATTAATTATGGATGAAATCAATGTGTTGACACTTTTTAGCATCTTCAACTTCATTGTTTTGGTTTTTGGGTCTGAAACGTTCCTGATGTTGATATCAGTGCCACTGTTTTTTGGCTAAAAACAGATAAAACAAGTTCACAATAACTTTATGAGGTAATATTACTTAAATGTTGTGTTCACAGCTTGTTGTGTCCCTATAATCAATAAATTATAAGAGGTCTAAGCGTCCCACAGTGACCTGTGTCTGTCTTCTGCCACCAGTCTCATGTGGGCAGCCCCCCGTGGTGAAGGACACCCGAGTGTTCGGTGCCGTGAAGCCTCGCTACGAGATCAACACTCTGCTCCGCTACCATTGCGACCAGGGCTTCATCCAGAGACACGCCCCCTCCATCCGCTGCCGGGCCAACGGCCAATGGGACGTGCCCAAAGTAACCTGCACCAGCCGTGAGTTGTTTTGGTTCAGACCCACGGGGCTGCAGCAACATTTTAGAGGCTTTTTTCACTTTTTTGAATGCTTTTTATGTTCTTTTTCCTATTCGTCTTCTCAGCCGCGACCTACCACAAGTCGTTAACTGTTCGGCGCCGCAACAACCAGAGCAACGAGCAACAGAAGCGGCACCATAACCACCACGTCCATCACCCCAAGAGTCCGCAGAAACCCGACCCGACCCAAGAGCAGCAGCAGAGTAACAGCTTCTTCCAGAAACACTGGAACCCTTTCCTGAGGGAGAAGAGGCAGCAGACACAGGATCAGATGAGACACTGATTTGGGTTTTTTTGTGGGTTTTTGTAAATCAGCTTAGTGGTGGCAGCCGAACACGTCGGTCCAGAGGCATCGATAGACGGAGAGATGCACTGAACTGTCTATCGATGGCTCTGCAAAGGACTTCATTGTCCCCCCAAAAGAAAAAATTCAGGATCTGAACCGTAACACTCGTGAGAAGTTAGTTTAATTTGTTAATCGTATCTCAAGTCTCAACGTCCTGAACAAGAAGACTGGTGCTGTAGAGATTCTAGCGTTTAGTTCTACAATATAAAATAGGTCAGTAAACGCCCCTCTGGTGAATCTTAAAACGGGATATCCTGCACAAACCCGCCATCTTTAAATTGTCATTTTAAGTTGCGTTGGTCCATAGTCTTTTAACCTAACCTGTTGTTGTTGTCAACCGGCTGGAGGCAGCGATGCACTTCCTGTATCAAGTCTGTCGGAAATTTAAAGAAGACAAAATCAAGCAAACACAAACTTTTTTTTACACACTCGTATAATTTCTCTATGGGCTTTTCTAAATGTTCAGATGTTGTGAATGAAGCCAGATTACATGATTTGAGAATCAACTGGAGAAAAAAAGGGAAGGAATAAAAAGGCGAGCAGCGGATTTGGTGATGTACTTTCCTGTTACGTCTTTGATCGCCTCGGCAAGTTGTTAAGAGATTCCATCACAATGTGTCTGATCACCCAAAACTATGGCTGGGTATCGTTTAAAAAGTACCCTTAAAGGGATACCGATACCAGTACTTCATTCGATACCCATCATGTGAATGGAAGCTATGTGTGTCCCACAGGCCAGCTAATCGCTGCACAGCGCTGATACAGCGTTTACAGATAATAACCATGTCCCCCGACCATCGCAGGTGGGAACGCATAGCATAACGCCCACCATTTGGTTAAAACTGTTAGCTCTGTCAGCACTGTTGCTGTTTGCGCTGTTAGCTCGGTCAGCACTGTTGCTGTTTGCGCTGGTAGCTCGGTCAGCACTGTTGCTGTTTGCGCTGTTAGCTCTGTTAGCTCTGTTACTGTTTGCGCTGTTGGCTCTGTCAGCACCGTTGCTGTTTGCGCTGTTAGCTCTGTCAGTACTGTTGCTGTTTGCGCTGTTAGCTCTGTCAGCACTGTTGCCATTGTTTGCGCTGTTAGCTCCGTTATCTGCTAGCTGCCAGCTCAGACATCTGTGTTCAGAACCGTAAGCAGGCAGGAAATCCCCGGTAGTCAGCCAATCACAGGCCGCATTCATTTGAAGAATGGTTGTGGTGATTGGCTGCGAGCCAAACCATACGAATAGTCTTTTTTTTTTCTACGTTTGGGAGCAAAAACGGTTCCAATGCAGGTATTGTTTGAATGGAGAAGTTTCAAAAGTACTGTGCTATTTCTGTCGATACCCAGCCCGACCCCAAAACACATTCTAATGCAGTATAAAGCCCATCAACCCAGTCAATCTTATTTTAAAGACATTGCTCCGTAGAGTTACTACAGATCAATAACTCCACAGGGGCCCTTTAATTTTGGGAACAAACCACCAACACACAACATTCACTCCTATAAGAGCTGACCCAGTAGTGTTATTGACGCACTATAAAGAGCATGAATTCATCACTGTAAATTATTATCTTAGGGCATTTTTTAATTCGTTCAGTTTCGGTTTGTTGCTCCTCATTATGACCCATTTTTTCTGGCTGATTTCCACATGTAGATTTTTGTACAAAATATTTTAGCTGAGTTTTTTTTTTTTTTTTTTTTTTAAACAAAAGGGAGATTTAAAAGGCGGCACACGGAGCTCAAGAGATTGTTATGAATGTGCCTGTGCTATTAATCATAGGATATATATATTCTAAATACTATATGAAGCCATATGAATTTAACTTATTGTATACTTTAAAAACTATGAATGGACTGTGATATCAAATAAAGGTCATTGGAACTGAAGTGATACTGTTCATGACGACTTTCCGTGCTGTTTACAGATCTGATCATGTTTGTCTTCAATCCAACGAATTCACCACCGAAACGCTCCGGATTGTTCTAAACGTTCCGTTGTTGAGTCGGGTTCTGAGCCAAAAGGTTTTTTAGATGTTGATCTCTGCTACAGATCTGGAATCTGTGATTTTAATCCAACAAATAAAGGGAATGTGAAAAATGTGCAACAAGACTTTTTTTATGTGACCTTTGTGCATTTTACCTTTTTCCTCTTCATGTTCTTCATACGTTTTACATATTATTTGTCAGCGTATATATGCATTTTTTAAATGTTCTACTCCATTCACTATATCTATGACACAAGAGCTTATTTTTATGTAATCATTGTTTCTTTCTCCATTTGAATTACTGTAAAAAAAATGTCCATCATGTTGGTTTCAGTTTCATTTCTCAGCTGTTTGTGCAATAACAGGAACTATCATGACACAACCTGTGTTGTTTGTGTGGTTTTATTTTATACCACTTTATTTATATTTTTCTTATTGTCAAACCGTGAAAAGACCCAAACCAACAACACATTAGTTCCTCCTCTCAATACTTTCTGACCTCCTATCTGTGGCTCTCAGCTTCAAGCCTGTTGAAGTCGTGAAACTTTAAAGCTGCACTCGTCAGTATTGTTTTATTAAAGAAGTATTTTACTGCTGAAAAGATAAAAAACGGGTCGTAGGAAGGCGCTGGTATTTCTGAAATTGGTGCTTCATGACCAGAGGTTTTATTCCCTTTAGCACAAAACATAGAAAACCTACAACTCCCAGACTGCAATGAACTTGTTTCAGTGCTATCCTCACATTTACTCATATACACTGCCCAAATTGTAACGTGTGGATCAATGGTTTGTTGGATACGTCTGTCTCCCCTCTCGTCCACCAATAGTCGTCTTTTTTTAATATTATAAAATACGTCACTGACTCTGACTGTTGCTCAGTCACATGGATGCATTTCATTTTGTGTGTCCGCCACGAATTAGGCTCCTCATTAACTTCCATTTGCATTATTTTGGTCCTCAGCAACACGAAAAAAACAATTCGTGTCCATGTACACAAAACCAATAGATTACATTTGGTGGAATATGAGTCAACATAAGAAGCAACACGTCACCAACATGTTGTCACTCAGGTCCTAAAAACAGCACCGTGTGTGTGTTTTTTTTGTTGCTGCTGTATTTCAGTTACAAAATCCCCTGAAAGCAGCACCATGAATGGCCTCGGTGTTTCTGCAAAGGAGAACATTAAATGTGTTACGAGCAGCGCCCCCCCCCCCCCCCCCCCTCTGGAAACATTACTGCATCACTCAGGAACTCCACCTGATCCGCTCTGTAGTTCAGCTCCACCCTGAAATCTGCTGACTTCTCTTTAGCTGAACTGCAGCGGGATTGCTCCTAAGTTGCTGTGATGTATTTTGTGGATAATAGAAGAAGTCAATGAGACTGAGAGTCCAGGTTTATGTACTGTTTTATTGTCCTCCTGTCTTTTGGGTCCATAAGGTTTCCTCTGAACGCTGCAGTTATGAACAAGACAAACAAAGTCGGTCAGATTATGCACAAAATAAAAGGCAACAGATGTGAGACGTTTCTTTAGATTTATAAGGAATAGTTTGACATTTTGGGAAATTAAGTGTTATTCGCTTAATATGAAGCTTGAGCGTGCAGGCGGTCAGTTTAGCTTAGCTTAGCTTAGCATAAAGACTGGAAGCAGGGGGAAACAGCTAGCCTAACATTTAAAAAAGCAAACAGTGATTAACATGTTAAATTGTTTATTTAATCCAAAAACACAACTGAGTTACTTTAGAGCTGATTGTTTGTGGATTTAGTTTAAAAGAGCTAAGCTAGCCGTTTCCCCCTGTTTCTAGTCCTTATGCTAAGCTAAGCTAATCAGCGGAAGCCTGATATTTAACAGAGAGATATGAAAGTGGTGTCAGTCAATCATTTTACAGTTTACAGCTTATTTATGTTGCACTCTTTGAAACCTCCGTCCTCAAATTTGTAAAACACTTTTCTTGACTTTAGACGTTGAAATCTCTAATGTGACTCAGTGGATTTTTACCGTTCAAACCGCATTTCAAACATTCATCTCCCTTCATTCTTTTGCAATTGGAACCACGACCGATCTCTCACTATGTCAGCTTCCCTCCAGAGAACATGACGCGATGACCTTGTGGTTTAAACATGAAGTTACCAGCTGAAGAAGTTGTTTTTCCCAAAATGTCAAACGGTCCCTTAAACAAACTTACACTTAACATCGTCTGCAAACTGTTTACAAGAACTGACTAAAAAACACAAGTAAAAAAAGAAACAAATCATTTAGTTTTGCAGGAGACTCTTCAGTACGTTGTTCCGTAAAATCAACACTTCATTTCCCACAGTGAGGGATGTTTTATCGAGTCTGTCCAGCAGGTCTTCAGCGATAAGTGTGGCTGATTGTTCAGTGGAGCCAAGCAAAGCCGACTCTACGCCGAGGCCCAAGTGGATGACCTAAACCAGAGTCTGGGGGCCAGCTGGGATGGCGTACGGTGAGCTAACACTTGGTCAATGTGCACCGTTTACCCTCTGAAAGCCTTACATGGAAGAAGCCCTGAGTGCCTCCATGCAGCAGTGATTGGTTTTTGGTGAATGTGTTGTGTTTCTGTCTCGGTTCGGAGTCTCTGCAGAGCCTCGATAGCAATCAGGGAGCCGTGCTCTGGATCAGGGTCTGGCTGAGTCCCATCTGTGACCTCAGCGATTGGTACGTTACTCCGTGATTCGGTTACAAAGTGTTTCCTAATCTTATGAAGGGGAAAATCTGTGGTTCTCTCGCTTGTTATGCAGAAGAAGTGGATGTCATCTTGATCAGTCATGTACTGTTTCAGTGAAAGTTTTAGTCTCATGCCTTTTTTATTTTTTATCGTCTCATCTTGTGTTCAACTTGTATGATATTTTACGAAAAGTTATATCTAATTTTTTGTGCGCAACACGTGGCAATTTCTCCTCTTTACATGAATCCAGTCTTTTCAAAATAAACTTCTGTCTTCAAAGGAAACAACTTAGGTAGGGTTAGGCAACAAAACTACTTGGTTAGGTTTAGGAAAAGATCTTTTTTTGGGTTAAAGTAACTACTGAAGAACCGTTACTGAAGTAAGCAAAAGCAAACAGAGGTCTAATGGATGAAAGTTCAAGATCACGTAGACAACACACTAAATCATTTCGTGGGGTATCTACAAATTACGGCGCATTCTTTTTTGCAGGAATAGCTCCGTATGCTGTTCAGAGACAACGTAAAGCTAAATTTAGAGACGGCACCATTACGAACAAAGTCGATGGAGAGATTGGACGAAATGCAAATTGGCAACTTGAACTAAAAACGTGTTCTGGTCTCTAAAGTTGGTACATTTGGTTGTTTGTTTGACGATTAAAACACAAACGGTCCAGCTGACAAATTATACAAAGTGAGAATTCACTTCCTGTCTGAACCACGAGGCTGCAGCTGTGGCTTTCTTTGATGTTCAGCTCGTCACTTCTTTAGCTTCAGACACAACTTTTGATAACATCAACACAGTGATATTCAATGAAAATCTAGACGAAGATTTGGACGCTCGACAGCCGACATTCATCCTGCGCTCGTTCCTTCCAGCAGTCTGTGAAGGATTGTGGATGAACTGATGAATGAATCTGTTCTTCTTTCATCTCAACTCTCTTTCGTTCGTCTTTCTCATCATCGTTACTTTTGTATCTTTGGACGACTTATTGAAATATCTGTCATCATACTTAATGATTTCAAAGCTTACTTTTATATTTATTTACCGTCGCCACAGAGGTTTTGTGATTCGCTTCGCTTTGGTTTGTTTGTTTGTTTTTGTCAACAGGATTAAGGAAAAAACTATCGGCCCGATTTTCATGAAACTTGGTTGAAGGGTGGAACACCAAACCGAGCAAGAACCCGTCAGATTTAGGATTGGACCGCAAATACACAAATAACTTTTCACTTTGGCGAACGTCTGCGCTCTCTGAACATCCTTCTAATTTGTCTCGTTTAAAGAAAAAAAAGGTTGTCAAGAAATTAAAACTCATCAGATGTCTGCAAAAGCAACTTTTTAAAATCCAAAACTTCCACAAGGAAGTCTATGATGAATGTGGATTTAAATGTTTGTTGTTTTGACCCAGTTAAAGGATAACTGGTGATCATTTTTGAGACAGATTTGTGGAGTTCCATACGGAGGGTTGAGGTCACGATGGTGGGCTCGCCTCGGCTCTAATCTTTCACTATAAGAAACTACAGTATTCGTATCAAAAATAGCCGTTTATCAAGGCGCTAGAGAGATAGATATCTATAGATAGATATCTATCATAGATAGTGAGTGCAGATCTACACTGACAGCTGCTTTGTGCTTATAGAAGCTAAACATGCTCTGAAGTCTAAGAACAGAGAGAAACAGCCACAGCGAGTGACTCGACTGTTTCTATTCATGCCAGGCATTTTCTGTTGCTGCACGCGGTCAACTACTCGTCTATTGTTCAGTGCAAAGATCAAATCTTCTTTTTCTTTTGTATTGTGGAGTTTTTGCATTTGTTCCGCTTTATGTAAACCAAAGAGACTTGGATAGCCAATAAGACAAAAAAATTATAATAATGTAAATAGTTCTACAGTATATAAAAAAAATAGTCATAAACAGAAGTACATTTCTAGATAATAAACATTCTACTTAGAAAACATAAACAATGTTGTAATTTTTTCCCGTATTCATTTTGGTGGAGAGGTTTGGTCCGAACACATTCGTACAAAAACATAAAATACCGATGAAGTACAAAGTAGCGGTTGTAGCACCTTTTGTCTCGTACGGTCGGTGAACATCGGTTAAGTTGTGCGAGACTTTGTGTTCCTACCTGATGACATCACAGTCACATGATCTCTCTCTTTCTCCTCGAACAAAACAAGATAAGTGCCCAAAGTATCCGTCCGACCGCGAGTCCTTTTAGCTGTGAAACTGTTCTCACTTCAGTCGTTCCTGCTCATATGACATGTCCATTTAAAGACAGTATGCCCCCCCCTCCTCCTCCAAAGGCATTGATTAAATAATATGAACCTTAAATATGTGTAAACTATCCTTCAGAGAGTATCAGCTAACAATAATGTCTTAATGTTTCCATGTAAATAAAGCATCACAGTTTGAATGTGTTTGTTCACGTCTCTTTGTCCACTTGTGTGTCCACTAGTGTATGAATGTGTGTGTGTGTGTGTGTGTGTGTGTGTGCATGCCCGATGTGTGTGTGTGTGTGTGTGCGCGGCTCAGTTGTGGCCCTTGAAGCAGTACACTCCGTACAGCTTGTGCTTTTTGTCGGGGAAGCCGCTAAACCTGACGGCGGCCTCTGTGGGGCTGCAGCGCCGGCGGGGGCGGGACACGGGGTAACGGACGCTGCCATCGGCCAACCAGCCGGCATCGCAGCGGTCGTAGCCCAGCAGCTTCCAGGCGGCGTACATCTGGCCAACCTTGGCGATCTTGGCGCCGTCCTGTTGGCACGCCCTGACCGCCTCGTCGTAGGTTAGCTTAGACGGGTGGATCAGGTAGTAGAACCGACCTGAAAACACAGGAAGACGGAGAATGATGAGCACAAAGACGTGAAAACACAACATGTGAGAGCAAAAGTCTACTAAAAAAGTTGAGAACGGACAAACCAAATACCGGCTTCAGATTGGGAAATTCTCATTTTCATGTCTTCGCTGTAGTTCTCTACATGCTTGGCTACAAGTTTCAGTTGGTTGCAATCTGCAGCCTCACCACTAGGTGTCACCAGATCCAGCACACTGGACCTTAAACACTCTAAAGGGCCATCCTGTGGCACGAATACTTTTATGTTTGATACTGAAAGTACATTAAATAGGTAATACTTTGGTATTCTTACTCTTTACTTGTAGCGCACTATTTCTAAATAGTTTTGTTGTTACTTTCACTTGAAACAGAGTATTTCAAATGTTGTTCTGGCTCATTTTTACTTGTAACAGTATTTCTAAACTGTGTTATTATTACTTTTGCTTGTGACGGAGTATTTTTGGATTGTGGTATTGTTTGTTTTACTAAAGTATCTGATCTTTTCTTTGTTGAGCCAACAGATAAAGAGGCCTGTTCCACCAGCCTGCTGTATTTCATTGGACGATTGTCTTTTGGAGCAACCTGGTTAATTAAAGGTAAACACACACACACACACACGCACACCTTTGTAGTGGGAGGTGAAGCAGAACACGTCGTAGTGGTTCTTCTCTTTGTCTCTCAGGCCGTAGTTGCGGACGCCCGGCAGCGTGTTCTTGCCTCCGCAGGGTTCTCTGGGGTTGGTGATGGGATACTGCACAGAGCCATCGCTCAGCCAGCCGGCGTTGCACCAGTCCAGCTTCCCTCGCCACGCCTCGTGCAGCTGGTCGAAGGAGGCCACGACGGCGTCCTGGTCCCGACACGCCCGCTCACCATCGTAGAAGTTGAGGTTGTAGCGACCCAGGCGGGGAAAGTAGGGGAAGACGACACCTACGGAGGGAGTTAACTGGTTAGACCGCGTCCTCTGGGGTTCCTCTGGATTGTATCCAGTTGTTTAACCCAATGACTGAAAGCACGTCTCGCTGTGTAAGCACAGCTGCTTCTCTGCTGGCTTCAGGCTGACATCTCAAACATAATGAAGCTGACGCTGATGAACACTCTGCTGACTTTCCCTCCCAAGCAAAATTTACTCAGCCTGTTACACAACAATGACATTCATATAGACATTTTACCTTCCAGGTCGAGGGACAACACCACTGTTCCATCTTCCATCCCATCGATGACTTCACACTTGTATCTCCCATAATCCTCCAGGGTGAGCTCTGTGATGACCAGTGAGGCATCCATGGGGGAGGAGCCCTGCAGGTGGACGCGGCCATGGAAACTGCCGTAACTCCTTTTGTGGTAATCCATGGCGACAAATACATCCACCTATAGAGAGAGATCGGTCTGTTCGTGTTATTGTAGCTTATTATGATTGTAGAACGACAAATTAATGTTTCATTACTTCATGTTACAGAACAACATTCTTAGAGTTTAAAGGTCCAGTGTGTAGCATTTCATCTATTAGCAGAAATGTATCCTCATGCAACAGTTCGTAGGATATCAGACAAAAAGGTACTCCTCATAACTTTTTACATTCGTACATGCATACAGTCTTTTCAAAATAAACTTCCATCTTCACAGTTAACTACTCTGTTCGGTTTAGACAGTTTGGTTTAGGAAAAAGGTCGTTGTTTGTTATGAACATCTCCACGTAGGTGCCGTTGCTTTTACTTCCTGGTTCATGAGTTAGTGGATTACTGCAGTCTTGGAAAGGTCGGACTGAGGGGAGACATGTTCAGTTGGATGCAATTTGCAACCAAACCCCTAGATGTCACTAAATCCTACAAACTGGCCCTTTTAAAGCAAAAGTCCGGATATTTGCAATATATGGAAAAATATGTTTGTTCACTTTCTGGTGGGGACTTAGATGAGAATATTGACACTACTCTCATATCTGTCTGTTAAATAAAAGGCTAAAGCCGGCAGCCAGTTAGCTTAGCTTAGCATAAAGACAGAAACAGGCGGAACAGTTAGCTAGGCTCTGTCCAAAGTTGACAAACATCTGCTTAATACTAAATATATGGAGCTAAATCCAGGTCAAAAGTTTTGATCATTTGAAAAAAAAAATTGAACCTGAAAGTTCAAGTTGTGGTCTTGAACATTGAAAAATACAGCAATGTATTCAAAATAAAAATAAGTGACTGAAAAGTTTTTTTGGGTTGAATAATATTATAATATTTTGGGTTTTTTGACGATCCTTCAGACTTTTGACCCTGATCTAGAGTGGGGTGTGTGGCCTCAACTGAGAGGGGCGTGTATAAATACTCAACTCTTGTTTGTTTAATTTTTACAAAAAAAATAAATCTATATATTTTTTTTATATTTTGAAACCTGCATTTGTTCACAACCTTGTTTATGTTTCTCGACGCATTTGTGCCTCCAACTGTTGATCAGTTCAAAAGGATGACAACACTGCACTTTTATTCTCTACACATTTGCATTATGGACTTCTGCATCGGAAGGAATCTGTATATGTAAATACATGGACCTCCTCCTGTGCATGCTAACAGAGCACAACATATATTACAATTTATTATTTAAGTTTGATCCAAAAGGAAAACCAGCAGAGCGTTCTTTTAATTCATTATCATATATGATGTTACAGAAATGCTGCACATTGTAACAAAACAAAACATCTAAAAACACAGATAAACTGTAAAATATAAAATATATATTGACCTCTTTCAGGTAGTCTGACGTCAGCTTGGTCCATTTGATCCTCATCTTCCGGCTCGGCGTCAGTGATTGGTCCATTCGGATCTTGCATGGCAGCGTAGCGTTCCCTCCTCGCCTCGACACCACCTTCAACTGATCCGCCGCCACCGACAGTCGGGGACCGTTCTCTACAACACGGCGCCGCAAAAATATAACAAATCAGCTGCTGACTGGACCGAAATTATTAACAAATATCATCAGTGTTTGGTTTCAGAATACAAACTTTAGAAGTAATAGTTTAAGATTTTGGGAAATGCACTTGAAAGATGTCAGGACGCAATTAGCCTAGCTTAGCATAAACACTGGAAGCAGGGGGAAACAGCTAGCCTGGCTCTGTTTAAAAATAATCTAAAGTGATGTTAGTGGCCCCGTTACATGCACACGTTGATGATGCTGCCATGCTGATGTTTAGAAGGTGCAATGTTTACTATGATCACCATCTTAGTTTAGCGTGTTAGCATGCTAAAAATAGCAGAATTAGCAATAAACACAAAGTTGAGTATAATGTGTATAAGTATTGGTCACGTTAAAATGTAAACCTGATGGTGTCGCTAGATTAAAAGGATAAATAAAGTTATTATTGTTCATCCTGAGAGGAACGTGAATGTTAAAACACATATTTCATCACAATCCATCCAATAGTTGTTAAGATACGTTGAGCTTTAGAGGCGTTGTGAGGTTGATTAAGCTAGGCTAGCTGTTTCAATTCGCTTCCAGTCTTTATGCTAAGCTAGGCTAAACACGTCCTGACTAGTAGAAGTTAGATTGATATTCATCTTCTTTCCTCAATATCAGAAAATAATGTAAACTACTCCTTTAACAGCCGTCAGTTCTGTGGAGCTTTTTCAAGGTGCATCAAACCGATAACTGGAACAGTTAATAATAATATCCTATAATAATAATAATATCCTATAACAAAAATAATATCCTATAATAATAATAATAATACAAATAATAATATCTTATAATAAAATAATAATGTTGTGTTGGTTGTCAACCTGCCATGTGATGCGTTTGAGTGTAAACCTGAATAAACGAACTGTTCCTGAACACAACATTCACATTATGTGATTCCTCTGCTGTGACCTTCAGCCTCATCACTAACCGAGGGTTCTGATTGGCTGTTTAACCACCGCAGCGTTTCACTTTGTCTGCTGTGTAAGCACACACACACACACACACACACACACACACACACACACACACACACACACACACAAACGCGTGTTTCCTCCATAGTACTGATCAAACAGCTGATGGCTCATTGATCCTCTGTTCTGTTGACTTCTTCTTCTTCTTCTTCTTCTTCTTCTTCTTCTTCTTCTTCTTCTTTACTTCCTGAATCGTTAAACTGATTTTAGTTTCTGATGAAACTGAAGATTCTGAGATTCTGTTTGTTTTACGTCGTTACATTACATTAGTTAGTTAGTGGTTAGTTAGTTAACTTAAGTAGTTATTAGTTTTGAATTATTCATTATATTAATAGTTAGTGGGTTATTAATAAGTTTGTTTGTTTTGAATTATTTATTATATCATTAGTTAGTTAGCCTAGTTATTTTAGTTATTCTAGTTAGCTTGGGTTTGTTAGTCACGTGTTTGTTAGTTTTTGATTATTCATTATACTTAGTCCATTGTTATTTACTGAATTAGTTAACCTATTTAGTTATCCTTTTGGTAGATATGAGTTTTTGATTATTTATTTTACTATCAATTAGTTATTGGTTTAATTGCATTCAATATTGTTATTATGTGTAAGTTGCGAACTGCCTAGTTAAGTATTTATTTATTTTTAGGTAGTTAGTTAGTTAGATATTGGTGTGTTAGCAAGTTATGTGCTGGATAATTAATAGTTACTTGTTTATTAATTATGTATTACTTAGTCTGTCATGGTTAATAATTGGGTAGTAGTTTACGTTACTAGTTAGTTAGTTAGTTAGATATTGGTGTGTTAGCAAGTTATGTGCTGGATAATTAATAGTTACTTGTTTATTAATTATGTATTACTTAGTCTGTCATGGTTAATAATTGGGTAGTAGTTTACGTTACTAGTTAGTTAGTTAGTTAGATATTGGTGTGTTAGCAAGTTATGTGCTGGATAATTAATAGTTACTTGTTTATTAATTATGTATTACTTAGTCTGTCATTGGTTAATAATTGGGTAGTTTTCGTTACTAGTTAGTTAGTTAGATATTATTATGTTAGTAAGTTATATGTTGTTAAATAGTTAGTTAATAATTACTGGTTTATTAGTTATTGGTTACTTATTCGTTTTTAATTCTACATTATATTACTAGTTAGTTACTTTGTGTTTTCAATTGGGCTGGTTCAATTTAGTCAATGGTTTAGTTACTAGTCTTAAATTAATTGGTTTAGTTATAAGTTTGTTTATTCTTTATGGTTATTATAAAAATAAGTTGTTAGTTTTTATTTCTGTATCACAACATTATGCAACATAAGCTGACGACCCGTCTTTATTTAAACGTCTTTATTTAAACATCTTTATTTAAATATCTTTATTGAAACGTCTTTATTTAAACGTCTTTATTTAAACGTTAAATACCTTAAAGGTGATCTCAGCTCCTCAGATAAATCATAAGCAACATATTCTTGAAACCTCAGCTGTGTTTTTCTTGCAGTGTTTTAAATCTTGACGCAAAGTTGTTCATCTGTCAGTGATGAGATAACTCTTTATCTCTCTGAGCCGATGATCCCCACATAGCAGTGTTATCTCTGCAGCAGAACCAGCTGATAAACCGAGGAAGCTAACGACGCCGCAGAGTGCTATCAAAGTGTCGTGAACGAAACTCAGGAGAAGAAAGATGCTGTAAGAGGCCTCTGCATGACATTTAGTCCCCCCCCCCCCCCTCACCTGTGACATAGATGGTCCTCGAGTGCTCCAGCTCGGGGTACAGAATGTCTAAATCATTGGCTGCTACGCTTAATGAGATCAACGCACAGATCAGCACGGGAATCATCTTCTCTCACCACACCGTCGGTCCGATCACTGCAGAGAAGAAGGGGGGGGGGTGTGTTACAGTATGTACAGTAAGATGAAGAGGATTTACTTTAGTTGGTGCATCACAGAGAGAAAAGGAAAGGTATCCATATACACGAGGATCATCTGCATTCAGGCTGCTGTGCAGTGTTTCTATCTGCAGTACTATTCTCTCTCTCTGCAGCACAAACACAGAAAACCTTCAGACTCTCACTATGAGTCGTCTCAAAATACAGAAAACTCTGCATGTTGTAAAGATCACTTTGATTCGTCCTCGATGCCCCAAAGCAGGACGTCCCGGGAGAAGCTTCAACGCTACAGAGGACGACACACACACACACACACACACACACACACATACACATACAAACACATTCTGGATAAAACACACATGTAAGAATATACAGTACGTACTGTAAATACTGTGCGGTGAATGTTCCCCCGTCATCCAACATGTCCCGGTGACACTGACAGTCCACAACTTCTGCCACAGTGCAGCGTCACACTCACACCTCAGGCTTCATTCACACACACACACACACACACACACACACACACACACACACACACACACACACACACACACACACACACACACACACACTCTGCAGCCCATCCTCTACTCACTCAACACAGAGAGGGATTCACTAGTTCACTTCCACAGGGATGTGTCTTATGGAGGACCAAAGCTGTCAGTATTTAACTGAAGTCACTGAATCGAGTTGAAATTTAATTTTTTATTTAAATTTGATTTCAATTTAAATAAAAAAATCTCATTTTACTCCGTTGCAACAACATACTTCTTGTTTATATCCCCCATATGTCCCAAATCATGGGAGCTGTGGTTCCAAAACTTAATTTGACATAACAGAGAGGCACTTTGTTTTAAAGGTAACTATGTCATTTGGTATTTTTTGTAAAAGAGTAAAGAAAATATGTATTAATTATACAATTTATAATTAGAAATTTTATTCTCAATAAATGTAGAATTGTTTGCTTGCAGACTTATCTGGGGATTAATTTAAAGTGCACGAACTAAACAGTGATGCTACTGTTTTCTATAATAATAATAATGATAATAATATATTTAATACAGGTTCTCATTGGCACTCTACGTGTAAAAACAGAAACAGTAAAAGCATTATCATATATAACAACAAAGCAAATAAAAAACATTATAACAGTAAAATAAACAATAACATTACATTATCTTCAGGAACAGTATTATGAAATGATGATCTTTATTATGATCTTTATTATGATAAAATAAATAAATGAAACGGATAATTGATTATCAAATTTGTTGCTGATTAATTTTCTAAATTATTTAATTTCAATATTGGCTTCTCTGGATTTCCGTAGCTTGTCTGTGTGTTTCTTTTGAGGCGTGTGTGTGTGTGTGTGTGTGTGTGTGTGTGTGTGTGTGTGTGCGTGCATGCGTGCGTGCGTGTGTGTCATTCGGATTGATCCCCCCTTGTCTTCATTCACTCAGTCCCATACTGCTGATGCACCGGCCTCCTCTGCTAGGTGGAGCTCCTGCAGTCAGCAGAATAACTCTGCAGCACACACACAGACACACACACAGACACACACACACACACACACACCCTTCACTTATTACCCCTCCCTGCCTGAAAGTACTCCTAACGCATACAGGACGGAGGGGGGGGGGGGGGGGGGGGAGGTGGAGTACATCTACTTATCGTGATGTAAAGAAAAGGGTAAAAACTTTGAGTGTTTTCTGCAGCTGACGAGCGAAGAGAGGAAGAGGAAGAGGAAACAGGGAGGGAGGAGGAGGGAGGAGGGCTGAGGAGGAGGGAGGAGGAGGGAGGAGGACTGAGGAGGAGGGAGGAGAAGGGAGGAGGAGGACTGAGGAGAAGGGAGGAGGAGGGAGGAGGGCTGAGGAGGAGGGAGGAGAAGGGAAGCGGAGGACTGAGGAAGAGGAGGGAGGAGGAGGACTGAAGAGGAGGGAGGAGGACATTAACATTATTAACATTGTCCAAAGGAAAAGCAGCAAATCTTTATAAATAAGTTAAACAAAGCATTTTATTTGTTCGTGTATAAACTGTTGGAGAATTTAATTTATAACAAAACATCAGATTTTATTAACTTTTCATGTTTTGTTATCAGAAATCGTAATTTGTAGATTAATTAAAGTTGTCAGATAAATATAGTGGAGTAGAAGTATTAGGTAGTACAACAAATTAGTAATTAAGAACAGTACTAGAGTAAATGTACTTAGTTACATTCCACCTCTGATACTTACTGTAGTATCTCGTATTCAGATTTACAGACTTCAGTAAAACAGAAGGAGTAACACAGCTCCAGAGCAGTGGGACTCCTCCCAGTCTCTGGAGCCCAGTGAGTGACTGTTACTGACAGGCCAACACACACACATGCACTCATACACTCATCAATACTGTGGGGAGGGACATTTATTTTGAAAGGTCAGCTGATAAATAATGATTAAAAAATTAAAAAAAATATTTCTTTCATGATAATTATATAATTATATTTTTCATTATTATCAACCAACAAAATTATGCTGAATACTCGCTCAAACACTTTGGTCCAAACTGAAACATCTCCACAACTGATGGATGGATTATCATTATAATAAAAAACAATATTCATGTTCCTCAGATGATGAATCCGACTGACTTTGATGAACCTCTGACTTTTCCTCTAGCGCCACCATGAGGCCGACATTGTAATGTGATGCCTATGCCGACATTAAATTACAAAATCTAAATTGGGTAACGCAATACTAAAAAAAAGTAAACTACACTAACAGAACCACAACAACAGAACCACAACAACAATACTACAACAACAAAGCCACAACAACTAAACCACAACAACAATACTACAACAACAAAACCACAACAACAATACTACAACAACAAAGCCACAACTAAACCACAACAATACTACAACAACACTACTACAATAACAAAGCCACAACAACAGAACCACAACAACAATACCACAACAACAAAGCCACAACAACAAAACCACAACAACAGAACCACAACAACAATACTACAACAACTAAACCACAACACGCTGGCGAACATCGGTCTCGTGGTAGAAAGTCTTGTTTGTTGTAAGACTACCCCCTCATAGGTTGTTTTTCTATATTTTATACTACGTCACGTGAATGCATTTAATTTGTTTCCACCACAAAAAAGTACCCTAATGTACTCTCCATTGACATTGTTTTCGTCCTGAGTGTTACAAAAAAACAGACAATTCGTGTCCATGTACAAAAACACCATATATTGCATTTAGTATTTCACAGCCTGCTATGATACTGAGCTGATATTTACACATGAGCATGAGTTTTTGTTGGATGGTAAAAAAAAAATAAAGGTCCACATTTTTTTGGAAAACTTTAAGCTATGGTGACGAATAACAAATACATGAATGTGTTTTCACAGAGTCAAACAAAACAAAACCGGCCCGATGCCGAGGTAAAATAAAGTAGTTCCTTCATGGGGTTTCTAGCACTAATACTGGACCTCCAGGATGAAACATCACACAGTCACAAACCTCTAAAACATCACAAAGACCAACAGCTGTCTCACTCACTTAAAGTTTCCAGGCCTTGTTTGGTTATTCTCTCTTATTTAGTCTCTACGGTGACTCCATTAGAACTGTGTTTAAACGACCTTTCACCTCGTCTCCAAATAACAAACACTTTAGTATAAGTCGAGATGTCTGACGGCTCGGTTACCTTCAGTCCGGATTTATTTGTCTCTTAAATGTGTTCAGCCGCTCTCTTCCCTCTCTGACAGTCTGATTTATTCACGCAGGTCCTGCTGAGTACCCGACACACAGCTGGACCTCTTTCTCCTCCAGGATATCTGTCGTGTTGCAGACATCGTCACGCTCCTTTGAAGTCATAATGAGTGTTTGTGTGCATCGCCTGTTCTAGTGAAGTGTAACTCATCATACGTGTCAATGAAACAAACCTGTCTCCTACAAAATTACATTAATTACACCGTTCTAGCTGCACTGTGGATTGGGACGCCCCCCAAAACTTTGTTCTAAACACGAACCGGGTCTAAAAGAGTAAAGACCCGGAGTATCAATGTGGTCCAGAGTTAGCGGTTCTGCTATCGGTACTTTGTTGGTTCTGCAGTGTAGTTCGGAGTTTGATCATCACTTTGATCATTGTTTAGATGAGATTGTGTTTTAAAGAATTTGGAACTCAGGAAAGACTGTTTGTTTACATACAAGAATAATAACAAAATGTGGATTCTTTTCTTAATTAATTGTCTTTTTTTCTCACAAAATAATCAAAAAGAACCGATAAAGGATCAATAAGTGTACTAGTATTAATAAAATCCTAACGATACTCATCCCTAACTGTGGATAATATTAATTTAATTTCCTCCAAAACATCCTCTGATTATTCATATGGAATAAATGCTCATTTTGTTTGTATTACGTTGTTACTGATCGTGGCTCCATGGGGGCGCTGTCCGGTGCTGAACGATGTTTCAGGAGTAGTTTTGTTGAATATTCTTTGGATAAATCCATTTAAAAACTACAGTTATATTGAATGCACTCTGTGCCATATCTGCTTTTTATTTTTATTGAAGAAACGAGAAGTTTCTTGTAAAGTTACTCAAGAAAATCTATTTTCTTATCACCTCCGTGGTCTAACGCCCTCTTTAACACATAAAGTTCTGGCGCCGGCGGGGACCTGAACACGTCTGTGTTAACTGTATATGTTTGATTCTTCAGAAGGATTACATGGAATCCGTCCCGTGAGACCTCGGCCTCTTCTCTTCAGTAACACCGTCTGACTCCCGACTGGTTTGAAGCTGACAGATATTTACGAGGAGGCTGCAGAGGGAGCGAGCGGCCACTTGACCCCCACAAAACCTCCTCCAGTAGGAGAACTAAACGGACCGTGAAACACTGAGAGCCTTAAAGTCGTACAGAGACCCGAGGGAACACTTAGGACGGAAGATGTAGAGGACTTGTATATTACAGTGTGAGCAATAACACGTCAAATACATTTTTTTGTAAAAGGATATACCCGATCCAGCTAGACCTGAAGACCCGATCCACATGGACAGACCGTAACAAAGAGAAAACAGCAGTATGGTACTTCAGTTGAAGTGGTTGTACTACAGTGTTACAAGTAGAAATCCAGCATTCAGTGTCTCAAGTACAGTATAAAAGTATCAGCCTGAAGATATATTTAATTAGAATCAGAAACTGTTCGTTGTATGTTACACAAACAAGGAACTTGGCTCGGTGATGTGGTGCGTAGCAGTAAAACACGACATCATCTAAAAATAGAAAATATGAAAAATTACATTAAAATATAGTAAACAAATAAAAGTTTGTTAACACAAGTATATCATTAAAGAAACAACACACTCTGAAAGATAAAAGAATATTTAATCAGAGTGTTTCTGTGAAATATTTTACAATTTTTTATTTGCTTTTGTAATACATTTGTTATTAATGACCCGTTTGTGTCATGGGACGTGCCTTTCAGTGTAATTATCTTTTTTTTCTTCTAAAAATTACAAATATTTTGAAAATTCACCCATCACTATTTCAGAAATCATCAGTATCAGTGTTTTGATTTAATTGTATTGAATTAAAACCGTTTGGTCTCGTACGTCCCTGGTTCATAACTTCTGAGTTTGAAATGGTTCTTTAAGAAGGACAACGTCTCAGCTTTGACTTTGGTTCGTTATTTCTGTTTGTGTATATTGTTTATAAGTTAATGTCTTTTTCTGTCGTTGCTTCATGATGCAGGTTGTCTGCTGAACACAGCGTCGGAGGTTCGATCTCCAGCTCTCTGGTGCACCAAACGTCCTCGTCCTCCCGTCACTGAGTGAGTGTGAAGCTTTTTAACTGCAATCCAGTTTACTATTTAGCACTCTGGAGCCATGCTAGCTGCACTTTGAGGCTGTGCTTTGAGCTAAATGCTAACATCAGCATGCTAACACGCTCACAATGACAATGCTAACGTGGTGATTGATTTATTACCTCAGTAAACATTGTAAACATGAGTTTATGGTCTCAATCTCTAGTTTCAAGTCTTCTTCAATACAGCATGATGTTCATTTAGTAAATTATGGTCCATTTAGAGTCAAACAGACCATAAAGCAGGGTATGATTTAGGGGCGGGGCTACACAGTGATCGACAGGTCTCTACCAGAGACGTATACGGCGTCTCTACGTCACTCCTCCTCGGTCCAGGTATGGTAAAATCGAATCGAAAATCGACAAGTATTTGTGTAAACACTTGAAACACCATGAGAAATAGTTCAACTCCTGTCTTCTTTCATATTTACATACTATCATAGGGAATTTGCGATTGTGCATTTCAGAAAGTTCTAGAAATTGTCGACGAGAACCGTCAGAACTGTTGTTTCAGACGTTTTAAAGACGATCCGACAAGCTCTTTGTTTGTCGGACAGATGTGAATTGTGTATTTGACATCACTCTCAATAACTCCAGATAAACACAAAGAGGTGATAACACGACAATCCAGACCTGTTCTGGTTCTGGTTGGGTCGACAGCTTCACGGTGCAAATAGCTTCAATGTGCTGCTATCTAACGGACGTCTTCCCTCTGGAGAACATGTCAAGTCACCAGGCCGACACCGTCGAACAGATAAGAGGTTCAGAGTTTGTATAAAGTTCTTCTACATACTCAGAGTATTACTACAGTAGATGGAGCAAAGCAATGTTCTGCTGTGGACGTATTTTAGAGACTTAAAATAATTAATATTAGTTGTTCGCTATGCTTAGAATGTTTCACCTCTTTGTCTTTCTGAGGAACTGAAGAAGCTGTTATCTCTGATCTCTACAAAGACTCCAGACTCCATTCACTAAAACACTGATTCTACCTCTCACAACACAGGAGCTGTTGCTCTACTGCTGCCTCCATCTGTTAGTGTGTTTGTGTGGTACTTTGGTGAATCAGAGCTAACCCTTTAAAACTGTGTCTGAGTCTGGACCCTAAATTTGTACAATTTCTTCCGTCTTTTATATCTCTTACATTTATATTTACAGTTCACCTTTGAGCCACACGAGGGAGCCTGAATTGTTCGTATTGTTCTGATAATTGTAGGTGATGTATAACATTAATATGAAAGTCTACCGTTTATTCTGTTTGTTTAACTTATGAAGCTTTATTCATTTATTTTGTCTCTATTTTAAAGTACTTAACATGTGTATATGTTTTCAATAATACATAGAGAAAACAAAGTTTCACTAAACGTATGACTCTTCTTAATGTCTGGTTTACATATTCAAGATATTATAAGGTGATGATTGGTAAAAATGTATCAGTTCTTCTCATGATTTATAGATAATGTCTGTTTTTTGTGTGGTCTCTTTAGAAAAGAAGTTTTGGAAACAAAAAGTCACATAATAACACAGACACTCTAACAGATGGAGGCAGCAGTAGAGCAGTAGCTCCTGTGTTCTGAGAGGTAGAATCAGTGTTTTTATGAATGGAGTCTGGTGTCTTTGTAGAGAGTGTAGATAACAGTTCCTTGTCTGTTTCTCCAAACTCCATCTACTGCAGTAAAACACTGACTATGGAGCAGTACCTCATACAACCACACATCTAAACATCAAAACTATCCCTTTAAATTCTGTGTGTAAGCATTAACCACAGAAGGAAAGTTCTGTTCCATTCTTCAAACACACAGGAACCACCTCCCTCCATTCGAACACAGACTTCTTTTTTGGGGGTTTTAGTGAAGCTGAACTAAAGTCTATTTCCTCTCAGACTGAGGTGATGCAGGTGCTATATTCAGACCTGAAACACGCTGATGCAACGGCCGACCTGCTCTGGAAAAGTCAACCTCTCCACACTCCGACACTTGTGTTGGAGTGTGGGTGGGGTAGGAAGTGATGGGTGGGGTATTTACTGTACACACACACACAGCCCGGGGTATTCACGAAAACACGCACAAATGTTTTCCCCCGGTGGGTTCAAACTGGTCCGCCTCGTCACCATGGCTGCTACAAAGAGTCCTCAGTGAGGAGCACAGAGGCTCTGTGAGGGGAGGGTAGACTCCAGGCGTCCAATTGGGACGCTCCATACGAAGTGCTAGGAAACAGCAGACTTCCTGTCCCACCCCTTGTGACCTCAGCTCTTTGTATGTACGTATAGGTTGAATCTCCAAAGTAATTTTTTTTCGTGATCTCACAGGTGTCGACTGCTCTGAACCATAAAAGTTTTAAAACCAGACCTGCTCTGCTCTCCTTCTACTGACCCGGCTGCTCTCATGCAACATTTCATAGCTCAACTTAAAAATGAATACACATGAAAGCAAATCAATCAGTATGTAATCCACGTCATCATGAATCAGGAAGTGGAAAGAACGATCTTTTCCTGAGGAGACTGCTGCTCGTTCCTCATGTGAAGTGAGAAGTCAACATTGGTTTATTTGTTATGTAACTTGCGTACTTAAGCAATGCTACTTCTGTAGTTATTTCAACGCAAACCACGATCTTCTCCTAAACCTGACTATTTTACGATCTTTTCCTAAACCTGACTAAGTATTTCACGATCTTTTCTTAAACCTGACTAAGTATTTCATGATCTTTTCCTAAACCTGACTAAGTATTTCCCGATCTTTTCTTAAACCTAACTAAGTATTTCACGATCTTTTCCTAAACCTAACTAAGTATTTAACGATCATTTCTTAAACCTGACTAAGTATTTCACGATCTTTTCCTAAACCTGATTAAGTATTTCCCGATCTTTTCTTAAACATGACTAAGTATTTCACAATCTCTCTAAGTAGTTTCCTGTGCAGACGGAAGGTTTATTTTAAATGTATAAATAAAGTTTATTTCTTAGGAGAATGCACTAAAATGAGGACTAACTTTTCGTAGATATACCAATCGTTGTGTGAGGATACGTTGTAGTGACTCATACCTTAAAGGAACTGTTCAACATTCTGACGGGGAGCTAGAAGACCACTCTTCCTATCTGTTGGTTAAATATGAAGCTACAGCCGGCCGCCGCTTAGCTTAGCTTAGCATTAGGACTGGACACAGATGGAAACAGCTAGCCTGGCTCCAATCACCACTATTGACAGGACGACATCATTTGTCTGCATCTTCTTTACAAAGTCACGTTCAAGAGTTAAACAGAGAAAAACCATAAATAACCAAAACTTTACCCCAACGTGAACCGTGATTCCTCTGAATCAAACGAAACACATTCAAACTGCTCGACCAGAACAACACATTTAAAGGTTTTACTGACGTTTGTTTTCAGATTGTGACTGAAGTGCAGTGAAAATCACAATAATTCCCTTTTGAGATTTAGTGGAGTAGAATTATTAAGCAGCATAAAATGGAAAATTGTACTTAAGTACAGTACAAACATGAGTGGATGCAGCTGTCTTTTAAATATAACTGATGCTGTGTAATCTCCCTTTTATAGTGAAGAAGACTACCATTGCTCTTCTTCTTCAACTGATTCACCTCTAAAATGTAATAAATGTTCTGTCTTCGTTCTCAGAGACTCGCTCACATTCATCCTGATTATTAAACCTTTGAACGGCACAAAGACACCAGTCATCCTCTGCAGGATATCTGACACTTTAAAGAGCAGATAATATCAACAGTAACCCTTAACCCTTCCTTCCTCCCCCTGCCTCCCTTCTCTCCCATCCCTCCCCCGACTGAGAGAGGCTAATTTACGACGCTTTCTCTGTTAACCGCCGCCTTGACCCTGAGAAGAGACATACAGTTAAAAGTTAATCTGGTTCTTCATCCCAGCATGCCACTGTGTGTTTCACTGTCTCTCTTTATTCCCCATCTCAAAGCCAAAGGTGTAAGTTCAGTGATGGTCACAGCCGATATGTGTTGATATGAAACAGGTAAACGCTTTCGGCTTCAGGGTTCTATTCAGATTCAAGATGGATTCAGTAAAAACAACAAAACAATGCAGCTGAAAAAGTGTAATTAAAGGAAAAAGATACAGTGGAGGTTGATTAGCTTAGCTTAGCATAAACACTGCACAAGTACTTTGTCGGATGGGCACACTGATGTTCGTCAAGAAATACTTTAAATACAAATCTTAAACCTAAAATCACAAATGTTTACTTTTACAAACAACATGCAACGTGTTAATTAGCGAGCTTTAGAAACCAGGCTAGCAGTCCCCCCCCCCCCGCTTTTTATGCTAAGCTAAGCTAACCATGTCCCGGCCTCGATATAACTGCTCACACACCTTTTCACCGTCAACCAGACAATGACTTTTGTGAGTTTCGTGAAACTGACAATTCGGACATCAGGCTGTGATTGGTCAGGTCTCTGCAGGTGAGAAAGTGGGCGGAGTTTAAACTTCTCTCTTCACTCATCAGTTATTTCTGTCACTTGAGAAGAGGTAAAAACAACACTATGAATGTCTTCCAGGACGTTTTTCAGTTTACAAGATATTTCTATCATATCTATGAATCACAGTGCAGTCATTTTTTGTAGGTATGAATACATACGCTGAGTGAGAACAGCCTCGGTTCATCGTGTTTAAACACTTTTAGCTTCTCTTCTGCGTAGATTTTGATACTTCGCACAAACCAATAAACTGTCTATAACAAGTGGACGCAGTCATGGTGAGTCACTCGTTGTTTGTGGACTGATGTTTTAAAGTCTCAAGTTTGGCGATTTTGTCGTCGCTATCTTGTTTTTTTTGCAACCAGTGAACAGGAAGTTACCATATCTGGACTGAGGAAGAGTGACATCGAGACACCGTCTACATCTCTGGTAGAGACCTCTCAATCACTGTGTAGCCCCGCCCCTAAAGCATACCCTGCTTTATGGTCTGTTTGACTCTAAATGGACCATAATTTACTAAATGAACATCATGCTGTATTGAAGAAGACTTGAAACTAGAGATTGAGACCATAAACTCATGTTTATAATGTTTACTGAGGTAATAAATCAAGAAAGAAGTAGAGTCATTTTCTCATAGACTTCTATACAACCAGAGGAGTCGCCCCCTGATGGACACTAGAGAGAATGCAGCTTTTCGTCTCCTGGTTGAAACTGTTTTTTTACCTTAAAGAGACGATAATCATGGTGAGGAGCCTTCGCCACAGTCACATGGTCTTCACTCATCGACAAATATCTTTCCATGAACATTGTGACTTGTCTGAATTGCATTTGTGTCAGCAGTGAACAGAGTCTGTTCATCTTTTCACCCTGAATAAATGTTTATCTTTCTGCTAAAAGAACGAAACTTTAGAAAACGTGTCCTCAAGAATCTGCTGGCTGTGAACAGTGGTGAAACACACACACACACACACACACACACACACTCGGACACACTCGGACACACTCGGCAAACACATTACTGAACACGACAGAAGCTTCTATTCATAAAGAGACTTCTTCTGAATTAACACGTAAAACCCACATTTTCCTGCTCAACAACAGGACAAACATTCATTTAACCCCTTGTTTCCTGATCACCAGCAGCTTGCACAAATTGAGGTTGACTATACTGTGAATGTGTGTGTGTGTCATTTGAGGGGTTGACATGGGCCACAGTCTGTGTGTGTGTGTGTGTGTGTGTGTGTGTGTGTGTGTGTGTGTGTGTGTGTGTGTTGGGTGGGGGTCAGGGTGGAGCCACCATGTCTAAGCCAGCACAGAGAGGGGTTGTTGGGCTGGAAGTCGCTCACAGCCCCTCGATGTTCTCGGCTCTAAATCACTTGTTGTGCTTCACGACGTGGTCGACCGCAACTATGAGAGCTGTTACAGAAAACGATCGACTGAGGAAAGCAAACAAAACCTCCGTTAATCGAACGCCACAGAGGCAATTTAACGCTCCAGCCGTCCGACAACTGAAAGAGAGCTGATGCAAGTTTTAAGAAAATTCTGAAAATGTCAGAATAAACAATAACAAACAATCACTGTAAAATATCTTGTTGTTTACACTGAATTATTGAAAAAATGTATGCGATAGAAATGATCCGCCAGCTTCTACATTGATGTTTCGGCTTAATTGTGACGTAATTTATTCAAAAGCTTCATTCATCCAATTCCTAAAATCGGTACAAGCTAAACTTAAAGAATGTAAGTCAATGAACCAAACAATTGGAAAAATATTGAAATTGTTTGTGAATTATATTACTAATAATAATTCTACTAAATTAACACACAAAACAAATTGATTCCAAAGATTTCAAACTGTATCAACATGAGCAAAATGTTTTCAAGTTATTTGAACTATGTTTATTTTTCATAGGGTTAGTCAGAGGACTGTTTTTATTAACTAATCATATATTGATGTGTTAAATGTTATTCAGTGACTAAAGCTGCCAGATGAAGGTAGTGAAGTTAGAAGTATAAAGTGGCACAAAGTTGAATTGCTCAAGTACATGTACCTCAAAGTTGTATATTCTTAACAATAGACCTTTACACCAACATCATTCATTCACTCACTCACATTCTCTATGACATTATTAACAGTGAGTCATTAAATCAACCTACAGTCCAACATGGAGCTGGAAATATTCAAACTACAACTCTTCTTTCACCAAAAACAAGAACTCTGTTTTTAAAGACATTAACAGCACGACTGTGAACCTAAACAAGCACCAAAAACACAGTTATCTTGTGACATCACACACAAACACCGTAACATCACACACAAACACTGTAACATCAAACACAAACACCGTAACATCACACACAAACACCGTAAGATCACACAAACACTGCAACATCACACACAAACACTGTAACATCACACACAAACACTGTAACATCACACACAAACACTGTAACATCACACAAACACCGTAACATCACACAAACACTGCAACATCACACACAAACACTGTAACATCACACACAAACACTGTAACATCAAACACCGTAACATCACACACAAACACCGTAACATCACACACAAACACTGTAACATCACACACAAACACTGTAACATCACACACAAACACTGTAACATCACACACAAACACTGTAACATCACACAAACACCGTAACATCACACAAACACTGCAACATCACACACAAACACTGTAACATCACACACAAACACTGTAACATCAAACACCGTAACATCACACACAAACACTGCAACATCACACACAAACACTGTAACATCACACACAAACACTGTAACATCACACACAAACACTGTAACATCAAACACCGTAACATCACACACAAACACCGTAACATCACACACAAACACTGTAACATCACACAAACACCGTAACATCACACAAACACTGCAACATCACACACAAACACTGTAACATCACATGTAATCTCCAGGAAACACTAGAAAAGAGTTGCAATAAAGTCAGTTTGTTCAAAACTTTACAATTAATGCCAAACAGCTCATTGTGGACATTAGTGGAAGATATGGTCAATCTAAAAGAGTCCATTGAAAACTTAATGTATTTTTTTAAAAAGTCAACAATACAATGACAGCAATACTGATAAATAAAATATGAAAGTATTTCACTTTTAATGTGAGGTTTATAGTGAAGCTGCTTTTTTGTCATTATGGACCAAAAAAAAACGGAAATTAACTGTTTATGTTATTTTCTTTTCTGTTTGTATCAAAATGGCTTTATAAATAAAGTGTATTCTATTACTTGTCATTATTCTCAGTAGTGTTGTGTGTCAGTGTCAGAGTTATTCTAACAAATACAACATTTAGTGATACAACATTTGTTAAGATGCAAAACATTGAACCGTTTTCACCAAATTATTTCTCTGTCTTCTGTGTTTTCTGTGTCGCATCTGTGTTTAAAAGCAGTAAAGTGTGTGCGTGCCATCACTTCACCAAGCGACATGCGTCAAACACGAGTCCTTAAACGCGTCCTTTACAGATGTTAATAACAGGAATAGAAGAACTGTACCTGCTTAGCGCGGTCTGCTGCGGGGAAAGTCTCAACTCTCCAGCGGTCAGGATGCAGAATGAAGCGCAAAATGATTTACGCACATCAAGGTACGAGTAAACGGGCGGCGTGTGTGTGTGTGTGTGTGTGTGTGTGTGTGTGTGTGTGTGTGTGTGTGTTGTCAGCCTCTCCTGGTTCCTCTGAAAGCTAAGTATGTGGTAGAGAGCAGCAAACATGTGCGAGTGGGGTCGAGAGGAGTGCGCGCTCTGACGCGTGCAGGTGAAATTTAGTGCGAAACTCCGGTGACTTCTGCAGGTTTATTTACCGGATGTGTTGTTCCAAAATATAAAAAAAAATAAAAAGGCCTCACAGTTTGTCGGGTTGCATCACTGCAGAGGAGACCTGATCTGGATCTCTGGGTTGTTGTTTATCCAAACAAAGGAGCCACCCAACCCATGTTGCTCAATCCGCCTCAGATCCCTCAGTCCCATAAACGTGATGTTTAAAGTGCATCTGCTCCAGTAAAAAGCTTCTTTTACCATCAAACACCTGAGAGACCCAAAAGGTACCTTCACTGTCAGCTGTTTTTTTTTTTTTTTTTACCATTTAATCTTTTTTCCAACATGTAAAAAAAGAAGCTTTGTTCATGTCCTGATGCTAAACTCTGGTTGATCACAGACAGCAGGGCTGTAGCAGGATTTTAGGGGGCCAAGGGGCTACATTTTGATTGACAGGTCTGCCCTTTGCAGTCTGTTTGACTTCATGAAAGTTAATTGGAACCTCTTAGCTCCACCCCCTTGTGTCAGGTCTGGTTGCAAGATGACGTCGTCCAAAGTGCCAAACTCAAGGCTTCAAAACATCGGTCCACAAACCAATGAGACAACATCTACTTCTTCCTCTCTGGAGGTTATATTCGGAACATGTCCACCTTCTAAGGGTGCTAACAAGAGCTCTTTTATATTCTAAGGGTTTCATTGTGAAGCCACACAGGAGGTTCTACCGGGAACCCTTTTATAGTTCAAGGGTGTCAACTAGAACCCTAAAGAACTGAGGCTGATGTGGTGCTGCTCAATATATCCTTTCAACAATTCTTGATGAATTCTTTTTTCCTAAAAGGGTTCTTTGGATGAAACTGGTTTCTAAATGGAACCCTTAGTCTCACAAAGAGCCCTTGAAAAACCCTTCTTAAAAAAAAGGGTTCTTCAGAAGCAAATGGTTCTGGTAGAACCTTAACCCTTCAGGAAGAACCCGTTTGGAACCCTTATCTCTAAGAGTGTATGATACTGAGCCAAATGGGACGTGTCCCTCCTATGTTGACATAAGTGAGTCTTCAGTGTAATTGGGAACAGTTCCTCGGTGTTGGGTTGGTCTCTGTTCAGAAAGAACCGCATGCTGTTTCACAACACATTCACCAGAGAGTTCATTATCACATTCCGCCTCCATCCATCCATCTCTGCTTGTGTGTGTTTCTGCTTCACTGTCACCTGATTTAGAACGTCGCTCCTCTTTATTTTATCTGTTGTTTTTTGCAGCACAAAGGCTCATTACAGTAACAGACTGTTGGAGACGGACTGGGCACAGAGCCAGATGTCAAACAGTTTGGTCTCACAGCTTCTCCGGGTTATCGAGGACGTAACTAAAACATCTTATGAAAGATTTTAAATTACAAACAGTAAATTATCCTGTAATCTCTCAGTTTTCCTCTGGAGACTTTGGCAGTATTGTGTAACAGACTTAAAAGTCAAAGTGATGAAATTGCAGTAAACTGTTTTACTATTATATCTGATGTTTCTGGATTAATATTACTGCTGCATTAATATGTTGCATTGTAACTCCTTTATAACCTGTTGGCTATAGTTTAAGGAGTGAATTGTTGGCGTTGTATTTGTTTTTGGGTGTCAACTATCTACTTACTGTTGAGTTTAGACCTCCAGCTGTTCCTCTCATTACATATAAAGTACACGACTGCTTTGATGTAACTCGTCATATGTGGGATGCTTCTCCGTACCAAAGTGCCGTAAAGCTGAGATAATAACCGCGCTGTCTGTAAATCAAACGCAATCTGAGCTAAAAGCTGCACAATGGAACAATGGATCAAATGACTATTTGTAATGTGAAATAATGACGAACAAACCAACTCTGCAGCTCCCCTCAGCTCTACGGAGCATTTTAGGGTTTTTTAGCTAAACTTCACTGTTCTGGTTCACTTTTACTGCCCTCATGGTGTCGTTTTCAGAAACAAAGCTGTTAAAAGCCACTGAACACTACCAACAGCAAACAGCAGACAGAATCAGTTAGAGAACGCAGTGGAACATTTAGCAGGTAAAGAGGTGGTGGAGACCAAAAACGGAGCTAAAAGAGAGAGAATGTTGGACTTATTATCACATGAGTTGATAATATGTCAGTGTTGCGTTTACAGCGTGTTTCTGCTGCCTCCCAGTGGCCATACGATGAATCTGTGCAGCTTTAAACCTGCTACAAGAGACTTGATTGAAGCAATGACATTTTAGAAATTGAAGGAAAAATTCTTGAAACTAAACACTTAAGATCATTTACTTGTTTGCGTCTTGTATCACATGTATCACACTTACAGTACCTCTTGTCCGTCGAAAACAAAGGAGGAAGTCAGGTAGCGTTGTTAAAGACTATAAATCAATAGGGCAGTTGAAAACAAAGCATTTGTGTATTTAAATGCAGGTCGATTTTATATTTACGGCAACAACTGTGGCAGTAGGTATAATGTTTTTCTGGTTGTCCATCCGTCACATATCCGATATCTCAGGAACACCTGGACCAAATGTCTTCAAATTTGGCACACCTGTACACTAGGACTCAAAGATGAAGTGACTAGAACAAAACATGTTTTTAGCAGTAATTTAAGACGTAAGACTTCATACTCTAATTATGACAATTTCACAGAAATGTGTAATAGAGTAGTGTTGAGACGTTGTACAGACATGGATGTTCACTGCAACTTAACTGGTTGTTGAGGTAAGTTTTTAATCTATGAAGTAGTCTATTTTAAGTCTAGATTATTCAACTCACAAAAAATATATCATTCTGTAGTGAAGACTGTGTTTTTAATCAAAGAAACCTGCACTATTGTTCCTCTCTTGCTGAGTTTTACAGTCACTAAGCGTCAAAACTCAAGTTACCTTTATACAACTTTAAGAATATAATGCAAAAGCTGCTTGATAATAAATGGGATGCATTCATCAGGATGCGGTGAATCTGCAGCTTTCCGGGTCGTAAAAGCCCAAAACCAGCCTCCTGCACTTCTCCCGCCCACTCTGCTAAAGACGACTCCATTAATGGCTCCATCGTCTCGGTCAGCGAGCTTTACAGCAGAAGGTTAAAGTAATAAAGAGTTGAAAAGGTCAGCGATTACACTGTCAGCTGAACAAGAGCTTCCTCTGAGGGAATAAATCTAGTCGGGAACTTAATGAGCTTTAGAATAAACTGTTGTCACGTGATGGACCTGAGAGAGCTCTGACTGGTCTGTTATGTTGCACTGCCTGGACAACAATATGATGTGGACACTCAAACATTCCACCTGTTCATTAAAGACATTTGTGTATCTGAATGATGAGTTACTTCTGGTTTATCTAGAGGCCGAAGATCTTCAGAGTCAGCTCGTGTGATTTGGATGAAGTGGAAAGTGAGTCCCGTTTTCTTGAACCATCAAACACAGGAATGTCTTTTCTCTAAAGAAAAGAAGACACGATCCGTCCATCCATCGTCTTCTGCTTATCCAGAGCCGGGTCGCAGAGGTTTATGAGGGTATTCCAGACGTTCCCTCTACCCACCAACGTTTTCCATCTCGTCCTGATAAACCCTCAGGCTTTTCCAGGCCAGACCAGATATATATATATATATATATATATATATATATATATATATATATATATATATATATATATATATATATATATATATAATCCCTATAGCGTGTTTTGGGTCTTCCCCGAACCTCTTACCAGTTTGACGCGCCTGGAAAACTTCTAGAGGGAGGAGGATCCTGATCAGATGTTGAACCACCTTTCAATTTACCCTCACTGGTGAACAAGACCACGAGATACTTCAACTCTCTCTTTTGAGGCGACTCCTCTGGTTGTATAGAAGACTTCTCTCTTGATTTATTATCTCAGTAAACATTGTAAACATGAGTTTATGGTCTCACTCTCTCGTTTCAAGTATTCTTCAATACAGCATGATGTTCATTTAGTAAATTATGTTCACTGGCTGCAAAAAAACAAGATGGCGACGGCCGTATTCCAAGATGGTGAGGCGAAATCGCTGAACTCAAGGCTTCATAACATCAGTCCACAAACCAATGAGTGGTGTCACGATGAATACGTCCTCTTCTTGTATACAGGCTGTGCTCCCAACCTAAAGGGGACAATCCACCGTTTTCCGGCAGAGAACCATGAACTAAGACTCGGAAGTACCGACTCTCATCTCGACTGCTTCACACTCTGCTGCGTCCTGAAGGAACCAACAGAACCACATCATCTGCAAAGAGATGTTTGGAGGTCATGATAAATTATTTAATTTGTATTTATTGTGAGAAATAGAAATGTTTCTGTGAGTGATTTGTGACTTTTTAAAACATGTTTTTGATGAGGACTCTGGTCCTGGCCTGTATGAATTCTGGGCGTCTTGTATGCTCATGCGGGCTTTCCGTAGTAAAACGCATGACACAGTTTGATTCACAAAACCACGTGCATTAATAAAAATGGCCTCCACTCTTCTGGTTTCAGACTTTCCATCTGATGTTGGAACTTGGCTGCAGATTTGTTCTCATTCACCCACCAGAACGTTCAGGCGTCATCATATCTGTTGAATCTCTTCTCACAGAGTCAGGGATGTTGTAATATACTCAGACGACTGTAATAATTGAAACAAAAACACGTAGTTAGGTTCAGGAAAAACATCATTGTTGGGCTTAAAATGAGTACGTAAAACAAGTAAAACACGTCACATAACTTCACAATAACTTCACAACACTTTGGGACACAAACACGTAAACCTTTCTTTTAGTTGTTGTGTTCTTTGTCGTTCAGCGTCTCACATAAAGAAGTCAAATCTGAATCTGAGCTGCAGAGGTGAACAGGCCGACCGTGTGCAGGCCGAGGGGACAGGGGGGTCTTTGTGCTGGTTCAGGGTGGGGTTCAGGTTTTAATGACACATATATGCCAAACACTGAGACTTTGACATGCTGCAGCCCCCCCCCCCGACTCGTAGTGAGCTCCATTCACAATTCAAGGTTTACAAGTTTATTGTTCACATCTTTGATTTTTACTCTCTTTCTATTAAAAAATGTACAAATCTTGAGAAAATTTGTATTGAAAACTTCAATTGACTCTAATAAAACTGTAATAAAACAGTTAAGAAATGTATTTAAATTTAAAATATGTTTGTTGTTTCATTCCATGTGAAAACAATCTGCACTTATGATGCAACAAATTCATACATTTTATTGTTCAAATGACAAAACCACCATAATGTCACATTTAAATGTCTTGTTTTCTGTTTTAATTGAGTTCATGTTTTAGTTTTTTGTATCTTAAACAAGCCTTAACTCTTTACTGCTGTTACTCAGTAAAGAGAAGAAGGAATCGTTTTTATCTAAAAATGACTCAATGTTCATTTTAAAAACTTTCCATAAGATCCACGTTTACAGGTTTGATCTTAAAAGCTGAATTGTAATCCGTCTTTGAAGAGCTGAACAACGCAGGCTTGTGTTCATAACCATCGATACTTAAATGAAGCTAACTCATTTATCCACGTCTGCAGCTCAGACCTCCTGCAGGGTCCTGATCTGGGACTTCAGTAGACCTCCTTTAAGTGGACTGAATCAGACTCTGTTCCGAGTCCAAACAGAAGCTGCTTTCTGAGTCTACGCCAATGCACGCTCACATGTGGCGTCCTCAAAAAAAGCTGCCTCTGTGCAGCTGGCTGATAAAGTAAATACACTCTCATTACCCCCACCCCTGCCGCCACGTTCACCTCGCCAACAAGACGTGAGTTCAAGGCCAGAGTTGAAACAGCGTCTGTCTGAAGGAGTTCAAACACAGGACAGCAGCAAAGAGTCTGACCTCACATGTACTTTTAAATCCTAGCAACTCGTCTTTAACACACTTCTCTCAACATCTGTTGGATGAACATCTAGTTAACTAAGATGAGACCTCGTGCAGCACGTTGTCTTCCATGAGTCCGTTGCATCTCCTTCCTCGTTTGCATGTTTACACTGAATGATGCACAGCAACGCACACGTTTAAGACATTGACGGAAAATTATTTGTTACAAACTTAATTCATGAACTGAACAGTAACGTTCCTTAAAACGAGACACTCAAGGTAGAAATACACATTTTATGTTTATTTCACTACTTGTCTGTTTGCGTCTGTAGATTTCTCCTAAATTCACAAAATGTTACACAAAATGACTACAAAGAGAAACAAAATGACGACAGAGACACAAAACAATCACAAAACAACTACAAAGAGACACACAACTACACAAAGACTCACAAAGTGACTACAAAGAGATACAACGTGACTACAAAGAGACACAAAGTGACTACAAATAGACAGAAAGCATCCACAAAGAGACACAAAGACACACAAAACAAACAAAAATAGAAAGTAATCATCCAAAAGAGATATGGAACAACCACAAAGACACACAAAACAACCACAAAGATGCTTGCAAAGAACTACAAAAAAGGCAGAACAACTACAGAGAAAAATAACTAAAGAAAGACACAAAACTACAACAAAAAGAGTCCAAACAACTACTCTGTGTAGATGTGGTGGGGCCTTTTAGGGCCGCGTTGTCTCATAATCCGCCCATGAGAAGAAATAGTCCACATTAATGAGGACGACCGTGAGCTCTGTGGATTAAAAATATCTCAGAGACAGACGTCTCAACATCTGGACAAATAGAAGCTGTTCTCATCTTCTAAAACAAATACTGATTTTATTTAAGTAAGATAGAGAGCAGCAGAGAAGGTGAAACGTTAAATGAGGTGACGTCATCATTGAGTTTTGTTGTGCGTATTTAGAAATGAGTAGCGAGAGAGAGGAAGAGTGGAGGAGGAAGACGAGCTCCAGTGACTCTCGGCCTCTATCATCAGAGACCACATGTGAGACAGGAGACGCTCTGAGATTAGAACAGATCCTGGACTTTACTTCAGTGAGGCTGCTGGTGACAACGCTCTGTGGGAAACACACGATAAGTGGTGAAAAGGATGTCGTGGGTCAACAAGGGACGGAAGAGTCTGAAGAGTTGATGTGGATGGGAAGGATTAGACAACTGCTCTGGAAAAAAGGCTTTTTCAGATATATATTGCAGTCATCTAATGGAGGATTTATCCACAGGATGTGTGAGGAAACACAGACATCTTCAATAAATACTGAAGCCAAAAATCACACATTTGATATTATGAGAGTTGCACTAAATATGATAAACACAAAGGAACAAGATACACAAATCCAGTATTTATTTATTATATATATGTAAATCTGCTTATAACCATTATCGTCATTATTGCCAATCATTTTCTGAATTTAATTGATTAATCTGTTGGTCGTCATATTGTCAGAAAATAGTGAACGAGCCAATGAGGGTTCAGTCATGCTAGCAGCATTCAGCTAAAGGCTAGCATCAGCAAGCTAACATGCTAATGTTAATCAGGAATGATGTTTATCATGTTACACATCTTAGTTTAGAGTTAGTTAGCTTAATGTTAGCTCTCCCCCTCTATCTGCCCTTCTATCTCCCCCTCCGCCTCTGTCTCCCCCTCAATCTCCCCCTTTATCTGCCGCTTTCCTCCCTCTTTCTCCCCCTCTATCTCCCCTTTTTTTCTGCCTCAATCTCCCCCTTTATCTGCCTCTTTCTCCCCTTTCCCCCCCTCTATCTGCCTCTATCTCCCATCTTTCCCCTCATCTATCTGCCTCTATCTCTCTCTCTTTCCCCACCTCTATGTGCCTCTATCTCTCCCTCTTTCTGCCTCTATCTCCCCCTTTGTCTCCTCATCTATCTGCCTCTATCTCCCATCTTTCCCCTCATCTATCTGCCTCTATCTCTCTCTCTTTCCCCACCTCTATGTGCCTCTATCTCTCCCTCTTTCTGCCTCTATCTCCCCCTTTTTCTCCTCATCTATCTGCCTCTATCTTCCCCTCTTTCTCCTCATCTATCTCCCCCACTTCCTCCCCCTCTACACTGTAGTATTACCACTTTGTATCTGAGTACTCCTGTAATAATTAACCTCTGAATGATGGACTTCCTGCACCAGGTGGCAGTAGCTCAACCCTAAGGATTCCATTTGCCTTTAAACGTCAAAGAAGAAGAAGAGGAACGAACAGCTCTGACGCGGACCAATCACAGATCACCATATGGCTGCTTAGTGACCAGCGACCAATAGGAAGCTTCTCCTGGAGCGCGGCTCTATTTGTTGTGGTGTTGCAGTCAGTGATATCCGTGTATTTATCGATAATAACGTGTTGTTTTATCGCTTTAACGTTTTTAAATCCTCCCGGAATGAGTCTGTCCATAAGGTAACATTCTCCTTCTCCGTTGCTACTGTTCATTTATTCAACACAGTTCATTTTAACGTGGCAGAGTTTAGCTCCGAGACGTTAGCTGGCGTTAGCATGTTTAGCTTTCCTCCTCCGTGTTAACGGTACATGATGCTAATGAGCTAGCAAGCTACTTCTGTAGCTTCCTAATTTTCCTTCTCACTGTTTTGTTAACTGTCACATTTGCTAGTTGGAATTTCAAGTTCCCCCTCTATCTGCCTCTATCTCCCCTCTTTCTCCCCCTCTATCTCCCTCTTTCGCTCCCTCTTTATGCCTCTGTCTCTCTCTCTTTCTCCCCTCTATCTGCCTCACTGTGATTTCGGTGTACAAAAATGTGTGAAACTAGAGGACTACCTTCATGAAAAGATAACTTATTGACAGGAGTAGTATTAGTAGTCAGGCAGACATATACACTATAAAACCAAACAACTTCACAGTACTCAATGTTAGAGTAAACTGATTACCTAAGAATATTAAAGTAGATATTAAGTTAAATATTATATATTCAGTTAACTAAATTTGTTTAATTTCTCTGAACTTAAATATATTATTTCTATTTTTCCATATAAATAAATATACAAACACAGTTTGTTGTATCACAGCGATCTTAAAAACACATCTTAATACTATGGAGGCTCCATCTTTGGTATCAGCTGCTATACGTATTTGTTAAAGTATAATACAAACGTGTGTAGTGGGAATATATTTATAGATTTCTCACAGAATTTGGTGAAACTCTGTCGTCTGTGTGTTTTCCAGAACTGAGCTTCCTGCAGACAAAACAAAGCGCAGGAAGAGGAGAGAGCTCAGCGAGGACCAGAAGCATGAGATCAAAGAAGCCTTTGAGCTGTTCGACACCGACAAAGATAAAGAGATAGATTACCACGAGCTGAAGGTGAGTCATCAGGGACAGCAATGGTATACTATCAAACACTAACATAAACGTGACAAAGTACGCACTTTAAACAAGTGTACATACAAGTGTGCAATGTGGATGTAGTTATAAGTTAAACGATAGAAAGATGAAGTTACAGAGAAGAAGAGTTTTATCGCCGCTCTTGTTTCAGGTGGAGAAACCAAAAGTTTATTCTTAAAGAAGTGATGAAGATATATATCACAATAAAGCATGTTATACAATAAAAAAGTATATTTTTGTGTTCTCCTGTGTGACTTGAGTATCTAACAAATAAAAAGTGTTTTTTCATTAAATTAAAATGTTAGTGCAAAATGAACATTAACAGTTTTAAGGGAAATTATATAGAAAAAATACATAAATATTTCCGGCTGTTGACTGATTATGTTATGAGATTAAGATCATTTATTTAATCACAGCAAGCAGAATTCTTCTCAATTCTTTTGAGGGATTTTTGTTACAATGTGTTTGTTATTTTATTTAACACAATATCTCGATATATGATTTCATCTCGATGTAATTCCACTGAAGGATGATAAATTATAATATTGAATTATCGCCATAAACAGCTAATCATCAACTCATGATATCAATAACCTGGTTAATATGTGTTCCATGTAAACAAGATCAAAACCAGGACACTAAACATGATGCTCATTGATTATGTTTATGATTAATCTGTTTAAATATCCCTCAAGGTGGCGATGCGTGCGCTCGGCTTTGAAGTGAAGAAGGTGGATGTTTTAAAGATTCTCAAAGACTATGACAGAGAAGGAAATGGAAAAATATCATTTGAGGATTTCAATGAAGTCGGTAAGTTTTTTTTTTTTTTTTTTTTTTTTTTCCTTCTGTGTCTCTTCGGTTTTGTCAGCGACTCCTTAAAAATATGTCGGCGTGTTTCTCCGCAGTGACCGACCGCATCCTGGAGCGAGACCCGAAGGAGGAGATCACGAAGGCCTTCAAGCTGTTCGACGACGACGAGTCCGGAAAGATCAGCCTGAGGAACCTGAGACGAGTCGCTCGAGAACTCGGAGAGAACGTCAGCGACGAGGAGCTGCGCAGCATGATCGACGAGTTTGACGCCGATGGAGACGGAGAAAGTGAGTAGAGTAACGGTGTTGTATTAGTACTACGAGTAGTACACTGTGTATAAGAAGTGGACCTAGTAGTCGTGGTTTTGAAGCCTCGAATTCTGAGTTTTGGCCATCGCCATGTTGGTTTTTTTTGCAACCAGTGAACAGGAAGTGACCATATCTGGACTGAGGAGGAGTGATGTAGAGACGCCGTATATGTCTCTGGTAGAGACCTGTCAATCACTGTGTAGCCCCGCCCCTAAAGTATACCCTGCTTTATGGTCTGTTTGACTCTAAATGGACCATAATGTACTAAATGAACATCATGCTGTATTGAAGAAGACTTGAAACTAGAGATTGAGACCATAAACTCATGTTTACAATGTTTACTGAGGTAATAAATCAAGAGAGAAGTAGAGTCATTTTCTCATAAACTTCTATACAACCAGAGGAGTCGCCCCCTGATGGACACTAGAGAGAATGCAGCTTTAACACATGAAGTTTTGGAGAACTTTATAGAACTGAAGGTTACTTCCTGATATTACAGTATAAACAGTTTTTCACAGCATTTCGGCTCCATAACAATTGAGCCAAAAGATCTGTACCGCCCTCTGGTGGCTGTTTAGTTTTCAATGAGCGGAGCATTTTAAACATATATATTCTTTAAATAGTCTGTGAACTGTGTGAAAACAGTGTTTGTTTATAAAAACAAAACATTTAAATGCAGTATATGTGTGTGTGTGTGTGTATATATGTGTGTGTGTATATATATATATATATATATATATATATATATATATATATATATATATATACACATACATACATACATACATACATACATACATACATATGTATATATATACATATATAAATAATGATCATCGTCCACTTGAAATTGTAACTGCATGCTCACACATGCAACTATTTAGATCTAAGCCTGGAGGCCTGAATGGATTCATCCATAGAGATGTTTTTCAGAATGTGAGTGTTTGCTGGTTCTCTTTGTCTTGTGTGATAGTAAACTGAATATATTTGGGATATTTAAGACATTTGAAGACGTCACTGTGACATTATTTACTATTTTCTGACGTTTTATAGATTTTAAAATGAACCGTTTAACCGACAAAATAACCTGCAGATGAATTAATAATGACAATAAATAAAATCTGTAGTGTGTATTAGTGACACGTCCTAGAAGTATACTTAAAATTAGCTTTAATGTAAAGTTTCTGAACTTGTTTCCAGTAAACCAGGAGGAGTTCCTCTCCATCATGACCGGAGACTCCTGACGAGACGTTTGGTCCGTTTGTTCGTCCTCGTCGTGAGAACGTTTGTGAGTGAAGGTGAACGAGTGTCGGCTTCCTCCCGAGGCTCTGATGTGGACTAGAAGACTAGAAGGACTCGCTGTGGTTTATACTAGACTCATTCCACATGAAAGTAAAGACTGTTGTTGATATTAAGTCGCTCTGCAGTTCAAATTCACTCCAAAGTGTTGTTGGCTTTTATGTGATTCTGTCTTCATATAAAGGTGGAGAATATTTCAGACTTGATGAAGATGATGATGTTAGTATTTATATTTCACTGGAGGAAGAGTGAGTCATCCTAACAAACATCTCAGACTGTAGAGGAGCGTTTACACAACGGGAATGTTTGAATGTGATATTTATTTTGTACAAAAATAAATCGGTTTACCAGCAAGTCTTTTCTTTACACTTTATTTATTTATATTTTTAGTTCCACCACGAAAAAACCCTCTTCAATCCCAAAAGTCATGTTCCCCTGAGGATGAATCATAGTCACTTTGGTGATCCTCTGATCCTTCTTTCTTTACAGACATTTAACATGTAACATGTTTTTGTACTTGTATTGTCTCTTTTGTTTTTTCTTATGTCGTTTTATAGTTGTTTTTTATGTATTTGTGGTCTTTGTGGGACTCTTTGAAGTTGTTTTGTGTTTCTTTGTGGTCGTGATGCGTTTCTTTGTAGTTCTTCTGCCTCTCTTTGGTTGTTTTGCGTGTATTCGTGGTTGTTGTTGAAGCCTTAAAATAAGACTATATCTAAAGCATAGTGATGATAAATGGATTTATTCCTCAGGACTGCAGTTCTTTACCCGACCAGCAGAGAGAGACACTCACTCATGACTCCTCTTACAGCCTGAATGTACATGTGTCATGATGACACGGAACAGCTGATCACAAACTCTCTCTCACTGGTATAAACTGAGAGTGTTTTGTAAAGATTTATTATTGAGTTAAAACGTTTGGAGTGATTTAAAGAAGCAGCCGTAACATCAACAAATGATGTAACCATCAAATGATTAAAGGGAAATGTTTCACTCAGATAGCTGATGTTTTAAAACCACAAATCTAACAAAGAGAACACAGAGCAATCCCAGATGATGAAGAAGAAGATGAAGATGCATGTGTTGGTCCTGACCACTAAACCCTTCTGGGCGGATCCTCTGAGCTCCCTGTTATTTGCCTCCCCACAGACCGTAACACGTTGATTTAGATGAAGCTCTCTGGTCTGGAGCTGCTCGGGTGAAGTCATCGCTCGACGTGATGAAGAGGACGGTGGTTAGCTCACCATGTTTGCTTTGGTAATGACTCGAGCCAATCACTCACTGACGGAGGAGACGACTCGCTGCTTCTTCTCCTGCGTAGAGGAGGTTTGAAGATTGTGAAGAAGGCGAAGGAAAGTGATTCGTGCTGCATTAATATGTGTGTAGCATGTTCACTCCTTTATACCCTGGTTAGTTTAATCTGCATCAAAGCATCATATTCTATAAGATCATCACATGTTACATATGAAGTACAACATATACCTCTGAGATGTAGTACAGTAAAAAGTACAATATGTACCTCTGAGGTGTAGTACAGTAAAAAGTACAATATTTACCTCTGAGATCTAGTACAGTAAAAAGTACAATATGTACATCTGAGAAATTGAAATGAAAATGAAATGAAATTGTATTTATTGTCATATACATTTTTTACACATATATGAAATTTAGCCTCTGCTTTTAACCCATCACCAAATTATTGGGAGCAGTGGGCTGCTGAGAAGCACCCAGGGAGCAATTAGGGGTTCAGTGTTTTGCTCAGGGATACTTCGACACAGGACACGTCCCAGGCAAGGATCGAACCGTCGATGTAGTACAGTAAAAAGTACAAATGAAGTGGAGTGTGTGTGTGTGTGTGTGTGTGTGTGTGTGTGTGTGTGTGTGTGTGTGTGTGAAGGTCGACGTTGATTATCAGGACCTGGATCTGGTCTGGGCTCCTGGCTTCAGGACTTGCCCTTGCTCTCTGTTAACATGCTCAGCTGTCTTCTAGTCCGGAGCGACTCTCCAGAAATAAACGCTCTCACTTCCTCCCCAGTTACAGCCTCCACGTCGCCCCCCTGTGGTCGTCTCCAGCCGGACGGCGTCTGTGTTTTGCTGGTAATCGTCCGTGTTGATGGGACTTCTATAAATACATCCGTCTGGTGGAGCTCCGTGCTGCTCTACGGTCAATTTGATTAGCCGAGGTTCCACATTTAGACGATGAGAGAACTTTGATGTTTTACACTGATGTACTTTTCACTTTGAGGATTCTGTTTACTTCTCCTAATTACTTTAACAGCAGTCCGTGTAGGAACGATTGAGAAAGAAGTACTCCGATCTTTTACTTAGAGAAATACTTCACCCCCAAAATGACCATTTATAATGAAGAAAACTTTCTTTCATTCCTCCACGATGGACGTAGTATAGATGAATGGAAGTAAATGGCAACATGTTATCAAACTCTCACACAACTGGTGCAGTTTAATCAGGAAGTAACCTCAAGTTCTCAAAATGTGTTAAAGCTGCATTCTCTCTAGTGTCCATCAGGGGGCGACTCCTCTGGTTGTATAGAAGTCTATGAGAAAATGACTCTACTTCTCTCTTGATTTATTACCTCAGTAAACATTGTAAACATGAGTTTATGGTCTCAATCTCTAGTTTCAAGTCTTCTTCAATACAGCATGATGTTCATTTAGTAAATTATGGTCCATTTAGAGTCAAACAGATCATAAAGCAGGGTATGCTTTAGGGGCGGGTCTACGCAGTGATTGACAGGTCTCTACCAGAGACGTATACGGTGTCTCTACGTCACTCCTCCTCAGTCCAGATATGGTCACTTCCTGTTCACTGGTTGCGAAAAACCAAGATGGCGACGACCAAAACGGCCGAACTCAAGGCTTCAAAACATCAATAAACCAACGAGAGACATCAAGAAGAAAACACAGGGTGAGTAACTGTATTCCTTTCAGTAAAAGAAGTAGTACTACAGTGTAGAAATACACTGCATTCCAAGATTTACTCAAGTAAAAGTACAAAGGTTTTAGCATCAAAATATACTTAAAGGACTAAAAGTTAAAGTACTCACTCGATATGTATGTTTTTTCTTTTCTATCTTTTTGTTGTTCTTTTGTAGCAAAATGAGCTAATGAGAATATGTTGATGTTATGACTATATAATAATAGAGCTCATTTAATGACTATATATTTACAGAAATACATCATCATTTATTAGTTGATTATATTTTGTATTAATAATTTGAAACTGCAAATTAACTTTAGTTATTGAATAAATATATTGCAGCGAAAAGTACAATATTTACCGTTGAGATGTAGTAGAGTATGAAGTAGCGTAAAATGTGCATACTCAAATAAAGTACCTCAAGCTTGTACTTGTGAGGAGTTTTTTCACATTACAAACCTTTGAAGTATTTACATGTTTTTGTACTGTGAACAGAGTCAGTGCTCGTGAGCTGCTGTTTGCTCAGAGAGCTCCTTTAAAGTGTCTCTTTGGTAACCAGAGTCACCGAGCGGCTCTGAGTCCACCTGTCCGTCATTAGGCCGACCATGTGACAACACTTACCCTCAGACAAGGGAACATGGGGGGGGGGGGGCTGTTTACTGGCTGGTTTGGTCAGATCTGTGATGGCATGTTGCTCCTTTAACCCTCTGAGCCTCAAAACCAGCCGGCGGGATGGAAAAGCATGTTTTCTTTAAACAATCAGATTATCATCTTTCAGGCGGTCCTTGAACACATCATGTGTGACGAACACCTCCGCCAAAATAAGCAACTGAAACTAAGCTTAAAATTGTGATATTTCATCATAAACATTTTATTCTACATGTTCTCATTTAAAATCTCTCCACAAATAAAGCGTTTACTTTAAATTGTGTAAAAACATTAAATTGTGAGCTCCTTAGTGAAACTATGAAGTCATGATTGATTCATCTGAGACCAACAGTCATGTGACAACAAATCAGAGAAACTTTGACTGAACTTCAGGAAGTGAACACAGAGCAGAGAGGAGAGGAGAGGAGAGGAGAGAGGAGAGGAGAGGAGAGGCTGGAGACATGTCAATAGTTTCATATTTAAAACACGTAGAGCCTTTTTTCCTACATTGGTAACACTTGTGGACACTTGGAAACATGTTGTATATATATAGATTCCAGTGTTTGCCAACTGATTCATTTAAATTGAAGACATGTTCTAGTTCTCTCTACTTCTAGTCATGATGGTTCTGTTTCTATCGAGGAGCAGGACTTTTATTTTGTAGGTTTCTGTTAAAATGAGGAAAGTGAGCGAGATGATCGTGGTCGCAGTCGGAGGAAGATGTCAGCGTTCAGGATGTTTACGAGGTGCGTCAGCTGAGACTGTGACACCAGTGTCCAGGTGTGGGGGGGGGGACCTGTGACCTCGGCCTCCGACCACAGTGAGAGGAGCGAGGTCGTTAAACGGTCGGCACCTTCAGTGGCTGTTTTGAATTTCATGTGAACATTTTCAAGTTCTAGATTGTATTTATTCATTACTCTCTTCGTAGGTGTGTTAGAGCTGAACGGATTAGTTGATGAATTGATTAGTTGATCAATAGAAAGTTAATCAACAATGTTTTGAAAAGTGTTTTTTTATGTTTCCCATAAATTCCCTTAAACTCACCTCAAACAAAAACAACTGAAATAGTCAAATCAAAAAGTCAACAATGTAAAATTAACAAAACAAAAACATCATGGAAGCAGTTCTTTGTTGTAACCTTTTACATTGTATTACTCTAAAGAAGTAAATACAACTTTTAACATATATATTTTTACTATTGATTATTTGAAAGTCATTTTTTAAGCAAAAACAACAAAACTTTAACTGTTTTTTGCTCCTTAAATGTGAATATTTTCTGGCTTAATTATTCTTTTAATTGAATTACATTTTTGAATGCATCACTTTGAACTCTGACAAATTGTTAATTCATCTTTAAAAGACTTTAAATACATTTTTCCGTTTGTTTTGCTAAAAGTGCTGAAATATTAACAAGTTCCTTTTTCTTAAATGTGAATATATTCTGGTTAAATTCGTCCTCTTTGAAAAATAAACTGAATCTATTTTGGATATTTTAAACAACTAATCATGAAAATAATTAATAGCTGCAGCTCTGTGATGCACATTATAGCTGAACAAAATTGTTAATTCATGATTTTGTCAATCTGTTCATTGTATTCATCAATTATTAAACAAAATACCAAATATTTAGTGGTTCCAGTATCTCTAATGGGAGGATTTGCTGCTTTATTCTTTTTTTTATTATTATTAAAAACAAAACATTTAGGGTTTTCAGGGCTCTGGAACTTTATAGACTAACGGATTAATCGTTAATCATTAATCAATAATTGTTGCAGCGTTAAATTCAAAATGTTAGGGTTTTATTGGTCACATGTTCTTGCAATGTGTAGTGACATACAGGTTTAGCTTAACAGGTTCTATAAAGACTAATAATTAGAAAATGATGAAAAATATATGTGATTAAAAATGCCAAACTGAATATTTTCCCATTAAATATACAATTACATACAAAAACAAGTTTTATCATAAAGAGATGCAGGAAACCACTAGTAACGTTTACTTTATAGTATATCTTCTTGTTTAGTTTACTTCAAACTTTGTTCAGCTCTTTCAACAAACAGGTAAACATTATAACACAATAAGAGTTTTTCTTTTAATAAACGGTGACATGGATTGTCTCATGTTCAATAACAGGAATGGTAAACTGGAGCAGAGCGGACACAGACTTGAGGAGGGAATGCCTCCAGACGTGCTGTGGATCGTGGACTATGCTGGACAGTTGGGTGAGGATGGATTGGTTTACACTCGCTCATGGCTTTCACAGTAACTTTATCTCCTGACAGCCCGACTTCAGCCGACCCTCACTGTACTCACCACACACTCAGGGACGGCCTTCGTACGACAAAATGCAAATATCACTCTTTTATGATTTAGTCAAGCAGTGGAGGAGGAAGTATTCAGATCTTTTACTTAAGTACTAATACAACAATGAATAAAATACCAGTGTAATAAAGTAAAAGTACTGTTCCTTCAACAGTAAAATGTAGTTAAAGTATCATATATTCTATCATAAGATTATGACTCAAGCATTAATGTAAAAGCAGGATTTTACTGTTGTTGAGCTGAATAATTACTACTAGTACGTTAACATAAAAATGTTTGCTAATGTGTACCCTTACATTCAAATTATTAACATAAGTATTACATTAACTTTTCTAACATTGTTACTAAGTCATTAACACAATTGACAGTAGTACTACTGCTACTACTACTGCTAACAGTATTACTAATACATTAACATTATGACTAATACATTAAACATTATTAACATTTTCACTAATACATTAACATTAATGACATTAACATTATAACTAATACTTTAACATTATTATTAACATGTTTTACAGGAAGTACTTTTACATTAGTTTTCTGTCAAGCAACTCATCATTTCAGTGTTTATTCTATAACAAAACATGTTACTTTATGAATTCTTTGTATGTATAAAAATCGTAGTTTGTAAAGTACCTCAAGCTGTCTTTTAAATGTAGTAGAGTAGAAGTGTGACGTAGAGAAAAGACAAATTAGTATATAAGTACAGTTCTTGAGTTAATGTACATTGAAGTACTTTAATTTTACCTCGTAATGAGCTAGTAGATGAAGAAAAGTGCTTCTAGAAGTTAAGTTGAAGTTGAAGAGAAGTAGAAGAACGTTTGAAAACTTCCGGTTTGATATTTTCCGGATCTTTCTCTGCACACATCTGGTTCTCTTCAGATGGAGCTTATTGCTTCTGTCTCTGCTTGTTTATGTTTCTCCAACACCTCATCCAACTCCTACACTATCTGCCCACACAGACAGCAAGCATGGACGCACACAGGCAAACACAAGTACAGGTCATGCACATTACATGTGGACTCCACACACACACACACACACACACTGGACATACTGTATATACTGTACTTTACTTCCAGGCATCATTTTAGTGAGACTTAAACCCTGAAACGTCAGGTAATTCTTCATCTATAGGACACAGTTTTGTTGTTAAACATTCAAACATTCCCTCTTTTCACATAATGTTAAGTGTGCACAAATACAAAAAACAAACAAGAAATATAAAACAATCTGTGAGATTAGTAATTGAAATATCATCAATAACATTTACATAAATGTCAGAATACTCAGCAGAAGATTATTGTTGAATCAAAAACGTTGTCTTTAATCAGATATTTCTACCTGTGAGCTTTGGACAGTTTGTGAAATAATAAAAAAAAACAATCGTGAGTATTTGTCCCAATTTACACGTTTTATTGAAATTAATGCGTCCACTCAAAGTTGTTTACTTTTACCAATGTCTCAAATCTCAAACCATAATCTTTCCCTTAACCTAACCTAACCAAACCTAAACATTGTGTCAGATCAGCTGGTTTACTTCTGCTCATTAGTGAATACTCGGGCTAATAACATAGACGTATGAACCCTGTTACAGTCTGTAAACAGTGATGTTACACAACAATGGAAGTACGTTAGAGAGCAACAGCTTGTCAAGCCATGAGAGGACATCAACCTCAACAAACTGACATTCTAGATCTGTTAGTCACAGTGACGTGCGGTGAGGTTCGTGTCTGGTGAGGCACTGACTCTATATAAGTCAGATTTACAAATATATGAACCCAATATAGTAGCTTACATCACCATTCAATTGGCAGCTTGCACATTGACTACTGGTTGTTTTTCATATCAGCATTATTTACACACACATAGGTAAGGTACATATTTGATTCCACCGGGAGCGTTTCAGAAGCGGAAAATCGTGAGATTCCGCGATAATCTGTGTAACAACCCCGGATGTATAAAGAGAACAACAAACACATAAAAGGTTACTTTACCTGTCCGACGTTGAATTGCTGTTGATTTAGTCATATTTCCTTGTTTTTTGAGACATTTTTAAGCTTGGATATATAATCTTACATTTTTGTGGTCAAAGCAAAATAGAAGAAGAAGAAAAGTGTAGAAGAAGAGCAACGACAGAACAAGCATGAACCCGACCCGTGGGCTCTCGCTCGCCCTCTTCTTTGAGGCAGAGTAGTGTTTGCCTCTCTGTGCTTTTTCACAGCGGTTTAATGTCAGATCAGCAACACTAAATATGTTCTACACAGACATGAAATACATTACCTATTATATGGAAAGAAAGGACATATAATAAAAGTGTCTACAAATATTACAGTGGTGACAAACAATGAGAAAGCAAAAGGCACACGCTCAACCCAGTTAGTGAGGATTCACAATCTGAGGTCTCGTCGCTGCCTCACCTCACTGTCTCCTCTGTTTGAACAGGACATGCGCTAATTCAGCGATTTTGATTATAAAATTGCTTGAAATGATTGGAATCATACAGAAATTACATTTATAGCACAGATCAGAAGAGAAATATTAATATTTATTTTATTTTAGCATTATTAGTTTTTTACTTGTCATGATGACAGTCTCCCCTGACCGCATGTCCCTGGTGTGTTGTTAGTGAGTGGGTAGAAAACATTAGCAAGTGGCCCAATATTTTGTGTCCAGATATAAACATGTATCTGGTGGAGACATCTCGTATTTAACGTTACACCAGAGAGACATTACGAGTGTATACATGATCCAACTACGTTATCTGTGGTCACAAACAGACCTGGAAGATCTTTTTAGGCTTTTTCTGCTTGGCGAGTAATTTGCATTGAAGTGAATGGGCGCCATCTTTAATAACCTTATTTATATTGCATCTTTTAACGCAAAGACAAACATTATAAGATCCAGAATCAAAGAGGTAAAGCAAGATGGAGCAAGATTGTACATAATACAATACAATACAATCTAATCAAAACCAGTAACTTTCTAACTGGTAAACTAGAAAGGTCTTCAGAAATATGAGCATGACAGTTTTTACTGTATATTCAGAGAGATATCTTTTTTCTCCATTTGCTAAATGTTGAACAGTTAACTGATTCAGATATTGGATTGTAATTGTTTGGATCAATCGCCATCCTTATTACTTCCCTCTGATTGAGAATATGTTAACAAAAGTAAAATTGGGTCTACTGTACTGCATCATTTGAATTCTGAAAGAGGCTTCAGTCACAAGATGGTTGAAGGTTTGTTTCGGCCTCTAAACGGACCAGAACCAGAAGGATTTTCCTGACAGCTTAAATCTGCAATAATTCAATTTTAACCGGCTTCCTGAAGACCGGATGAAGTACAAACAATCACTGTTAGCCTTCTCCGCTCTGTCCCACCTCTCCTCATTTCCTCCCCCCGTTCCTCGAGTCTAAACAGCTCGTTGGAGGTGGGGTGGGGTACATGAACAGCATATTTCTTATTCAGGAGGAGGTCATGGATGGATGCAAACCAACGGTGGGGAAATTAAAACACGTAGATTTAACACACCAGAACATTTCGCACATTCCTTCGAGCCAAAAACACCGACAAACCTGCCGTCCGTCTCCGTCTGTGTGTTGAAGGAGGGAAGTCAAGCTCCACATTTATTTTCAGGAGGAATTATCGTTTACGCTTCGACTGTTTCCTTTAAATCAGCAGATCCTCGCCAACTGAAACTCACTGACCTACAGTTTGTAGCACAGAGGAGACACTTTAACTTATGAATATTTATATATGTATATATATTTATATATATATACATGTGTATATATATATATATATATATATATATATAAATGTATATATAAGATATAATTGGTATATATATATATATCAATTATATCTTTGATTTGGACCAAAGACTGTTATTAAGAAGTGGACGTAGTCGTCATGTTGTTTTTTTGCAACCAGTGAACAGGAAGTGACCATATCTGGACTGAGGAGGAGTGATGTAGAGACGCCGTATACGTCTCTGGTAGAGACCTGTCAATCACTGTGTAGCCCCGCCCCTAAAGCATACCCTGCTTTATGGTCTGTTTGACTCTAAATGGACCATAATTTACTAAATGAACATCATGCTGTATTGAAGAAGACTTGAAACTAGAGATTGAGACCATAAACTCATGTTTACAATGTTTACTGAGGTAATAAATCAAGAGAGAAGTAGAGTCATTTTCTCATAGACTTCTATACAACCAGAGGAGTCGCCCCCTGATGGACAGTAGAGAGAATGCAGCTAAGCTACTTAAAAAACTAGTTTCAGGTGATTCTACACTGCTTAAAACATTGTTATAAATATTATATTCCATTGCTGCCAATTAATCCCCTTAAATGTTACACACTGTTCCTTTAATTTACACTTTCTTTTGCCATTTGTTTTTGTATATTTAGATCACACACAGTTTGATGGAAACCTGACCAATGAGCTCTCCATCCTGCTTGTTGTTGTGTTGTTGTGTCTCTTCAGTGAGTCTCTCACTGTTTGTTTTAGAAATGATTTTAAGATTTTAATGATCACTTTGAAAGCACATATGGGTTTGGCCCCAACACATATAGAGGAAATGTTGACCAGCTCGCAGTCTTAAATCCTCAGGTGTGTGTGTGTGTGCGTGTGTGTGTGTGTGTGTGGGGGGGCTTCTGTCTGTTCCAAAGTCGAGGCTGAAAACTAAAGGTGACCGTACTGTTGCCTTCAGGACCCCTCAGCTTTGGAACGAGCTGGAGATAAGGCTTTTAAATCACTTCTTAAAACCTATTTTTTACAGAATGGCTTTTATGTGATGTCATCACTTTTCTGTTTTATTTTTAATTGTTTATTTTATTTATTTTATTTATTTCTTAGTTTATTTTTGTAGACTGTCTCACTGACCAAGTTTCACTGATATTCGATGGAGATTCGTAGATCGTGGAAGTCCACCCAGCCTCCCTCTGACAGGAGTGGACAGCTGAGTGTAATCCTCGGCCCAGCAGATGCTCCGTGACATCAGCACAGTTTGATCTCTCTCTCCCTGGATGTAATGTGTAGAGCCCACCGTCTTTGGTTCAGTAATCCTGGGCTCTTACACCGAGGCCCACCGAGGCCCTGAGTGTCAGCAACACATTTTTCTCTACCACACACACAAACACACACTGAAACACACACACACACACACACACACACACACACACACACACAGGCAGCATCTATGACACCTCCGAGCTAAATATACCGTGAGTGACAACGACAGGTGACCGGACTCCTCCACAGATTGGCCTGCTCGGACACAGGAGGTCACTGGGTATGAGTGTGTGTGTGTGTGTGTGTGTGTGTGTGTGTGTGTGTGTGTGTGTGTGTGTGTGTGTTTGTGGGACGGAGGGTGGGGGGTTGGTGGTGTTTGAGCGTTGGGGTCTGATGATTGTAGACCACCACCACTCATTGCGGACTGAGCTCAGATCCAAACGCAGCCCAGTTTCTGGGTCCCCCCCTCTTCTCTAAGCCAGCTGGTCTGGCTTAATATCACTTCTTTCTTTCTTTCTTTCTTTCTTTCTTTCTTTCTTTCTTTCTTTCACTCTCTTGTTTTTTTAAATATCCTTTCTTGTTTGATACAAGGGATCGACTGAGCAAAGAAAACAACCCGCAGCTGGAGCTGCCGGGGAACCTTCCAGGTGAAGACAGAACCGAGAAAGCTCCGGTGAGTGTAAGAGGAGGACTGATGGTGATGGATGATGCATTCAGGGAACCTGGAATATTGCTAAATATTGCTGGAGGGAAGAAGAAAACATGTTTACTAAATAGCAAAAGAATTGTGTTGAAGTCGGAGATGGAAACTGAATTAAAGCAAGAATTGTATTTTTCCTTTTCTGAGCACTTGGTGGCAGCAAAAACAAGCTGTAAACAAATTTAACTATTAAGTTGACGTGTAAAAGCTACATTATGATTGATTTTTTTTGTTATTTTTCTGGTCCCTCAACTGTTTTTGGTCTCCACCACATTCTGGGGGAATTATCTGTGTCTTTATTTACTAAATATTCACCATCTAGTCTCTGATCAACACCAATATTGATATTTAAGATAGATCAGTTAATAGTCTTTCTGTCTTTTGTCTTTCTTTGAAGATAACATAAACATTTTTAATACTTTTAAACACTTCTAATAAAATGTCACTCGTGGGAGCTCTCTGGTGGTCAAACTATGTAACGGAAAGAGAGTTTCTAGATTTTTTGTGGACGCATCCTGACGTTATTGGCTGACGTACAGTTTATAAACGCGATATCTGCAATAAGCTGATATCGATCTATAGCTCTATTTATCTGAGAACTCTGTTTTCTGCACGTTGACACTGAAAAACTGAGTTTCTGAAAATCTTTAACTCAGATTTCAGTCACCTAAAACGCCGCTTTGGGTTAAATAAAAGCCGAAAAGCTACTTTCACAATAATACATGTGTATGTGTGGACGAGGCCTGACTAATAATTATTAAAGTTTCAGACCATAAACAACAAGCTGAAAGAAGCTAAAATGCTCCGTAGAGCTGAGTGACCACTTCCACATTTTAGTCATTTCATCCACTGTTAATATACGAAAATATAGATTAATGCCGATTTAAATGTTTGAGGAAGTAGCTGGAATTACTAGATGTGTTTGTATTTATTGTATTGAAAATATATAAATAGTCATCAAATAATTGTCAAATTCATTTAAAACGTGTTTTCTGAACTTGACTTTTTTGCAATGTGACTTTAAATTGTGTGGACTCATTATTGAAGCTAAATGTATAATTTTAAATGCTCATTCTAAAAATTCTCTTTTTAAAAATATGTTTACAATTTAAGTAAAAGAACAATTGCCAAACAAATTTTCATATTAAATTTGCATAAAGCTTTCTATGCAAAATAATAGCATGGCACCCTGTTCAGATACTCTGTTCACTACCTGCTCAGGTACTCTGTTCTCTACCTGTTCAGGTACTCTGTTCACTACCTGCTCAGGCACTCTGTTCTCTACCTGTTCAGGTACTCTGTTCACTACCTGTTCAGGCACTCTGTTCACTACCTGCTCAGGTACTCTGTTCTCTACCTGCTCAGGTACTCTGTTCTCTACCTGCTCAGGTACTCTGTTCTCTACCTGCTCAGGTACTCTGTTCTCTACCTGTTCAGGTACTCTGTTCTCTACCTGTTCAGGTACTCTGTTCTCTACCTGCTCAGGTACTCTGTTCTCTACCTGTTCAGGTACTCTGTTCTCTACCTGCTCAGGTACTCTGTTCTCTACCTGTTCAGGTACTCTGTTCTCTACCTGCTCAGGTACTCTGTTCTCTACCTGTTCAGGTACTCTGTTCACTACCTGCTCAGGTACTCTTAAAATATGTATTGTCTACAGCTTCAGTTTGGGTTCCAAATGAGAATATTTGCATTTTTAAATGTTACTTGTGACTCTTATAGTCACATGTTTCACTATTGTTTGGAAACTTTAATCAGATTATTGAATGCACTTTTAGTATCGTCCACTGAGAGGCAGTGGTGAACCTGATCTCTACAGTAAATGCTGAACACTGTATTCTCAGTCTGGACACCGTTGACCTGTTGAAAACAGTTCAAATTAAAATAATTAAAATACACAAACAAACAAATTATGTGTTTCTCACCAATTCACTTTTATTGGACTTTTTCTTCAGGCTTTTTTTCTCACAAAAAAACTCTTGATTATTTTCTTCTATTTCCTTTGTGTGTGTGTGTGTGTGTGTGTGTGTGTGTGTGTGTGTGTCTTCTGCGTGTGCGTGTGTGTGTGTGTGTGTGTGTGTGTGTGTGTGTGTGTGTGTGTGTGTGTGTGTGTGTTTTATGATGATGATGATACCGCCTCCCGACGTCCAGGTGCTTGCTGAGGAGCCTTAGAAGCGCGCGTGCTGCACGAGACTGAACCGCTGGACGGAGACACGCAGAGAAAAGTCACGCGGAGAGGTGAGCTTCAATCTGTGTGTGTGTGTGTGTGTGTGTGTGTGTGTGTGTGCGTGCGTGCGTGCGTGCGTGCGTGCGTGCGTGTGTGTGTGTATGTGTGACAACAGGAAACACACTGCGGATCCTCTCCTCCCAGTCAGACCGAGAAGTCTTCAGAAGAAGCTCTTTGTGTCTCGGGAGAACTTCGCTCTCTCTCCGCTCCGTGTGTTTCCTTTTCACGGGTCGGTTTTGTAGTATATCAGCCCGGAGCTGGAGCTCTGTTCACGGGCTTGGTGCGGAGCCGCGGACTGGTCCACTAGAGCCGGCTGGAGGCTGGTGGAGACAGTCCGAACTTTTAGTGTGGCGGTGCCATGTGAGGAATAAAAGGACGTTACAGCAACACTTGGTAAGAATGAAACTCATGTTTCTCCTCTGAGATGTTTCTGGGAGGACACTTCATCATTTTTATTATTATTATTATTATTATTATTATTATTATTATTAGAATTATTGTTAGAATACAATTTCATCCCCATACAGCATTTTCGTCGTTTTTCAGTGTACCAGTCATATCGACATTTAAAAGGAGTTTGAGGACAATTCAACCGTTCAGGGCTGAATTTAACATCTTTGGGGCCCCTTGTGCCTCCAGATATGTCTCCTGCATGTGGATAGTTTTACATTATTTGAGTAACAGCAGTGACTTTAAGACAAAACAATGCAGAAATGTAACAATTTGAGACCTGTACAAACAATAACATGATCAAAATGTAATAGATTATAATTAAAAGCTACAATAACAGTAATAGTTGTATAACAGCAGGGAATAAACTGTAGATTTAAAATTGTTTTTAAAAGCAAAAATACCAAAGATTTAGTGACTGCAGCTTCAGTTTTGGTGCTAAATGTGAATATTTGCATTTTAAAACGTAAAAGACACTTTTATTAATATTATTTATATATATAGATTCTCTGGAGCACCTCTCTTGAGCTTTAAGCCCCCGTCAGACTGGATGTGTGTGTCGTGTGTGTTTGTGAGATATTTAACATTATTTTAGTAACAGCAGGACATTTCTGTTCCATTAAATGAAAGAGCGACGTTCTTTTATTTTTAAGTTGGTCTTTGAGCTGCTGAATATAAAGTATCCTAAATGCCAGAAATGTGACAGAATGAAACACGTTATAATATGATGACAGAAGAAATGAAAGCCATCAGGAGATCCTGTAAAATCTCATCAAATATGCTGCAAGCCACGTTTTCTTAGCCTGTATTTCTTTATATTGTGACTCTTTGGCTCCATTAAAAACATGCTGACTTAGTTATCAGCAGCTCCTGTTTGAAGTTTACTTATATATACAACTATCACTGGATTACTTTAAAAGTGTAGTAAAGTTAAAGATTCTCAGGCCAGTTGTGAACCACGTATCATCTGAGACTGAATCTGCGTTTATCCTGCAGAGAATGAACCCTGTACAGACGTTTGTGACTGTGACGTCATCACGTGTGCTGAGCATGTGGTGTGAGAGTCGCTTAGAACTAAACCTCAGACCTCAGATCATCTTACTCTACTCTTCAGCCCGTGTTTATCTGTTTCTTTAAGTTGATCCTGAAACACTTTGAACTTTGTTGACCCAGCGCTGCGTCCTCACATCTCAGACGTACAAACACAAGACTCACATCTTTTTACAGCTTCAGGTGTTTGGGAATCAGATGTTAGCCTTGGGGGGGAGGATTCTGTGTTTACGGTCGTATAATCTAGAAAATGCTGATGTGTTGGGACCACAGAAGAAGACGGATGGTTGGAGCTTCTCCTTTTAATGCACTTCATGCTCTTAAAAGGCTGCAGGACGGTTTCCAACACGATACGTTTTGTAGAACTTCTCCCATCTTCTGGGTTCCGGGTTTAGTTTGAGACGTCCTAAGACGATCCTGAAGATCGATATTGGAGCAAACAAGGACATATTTCATATAAAACCACAAGTCCACTGATTGTTTCTGTAGTTCCAGCAGCTCCAACAGAGTGAGACGTCGTCTTCTCGATGGCAGATCGCGTCACAAAAGGCTGCATGATATGGGAAAAAAACTGCCATATTTATTGCGATATTAAATAAAAAACAGGAATATTCATCCTAAACTTTGTAAGCCTTAAAAGTCACACCCTCAAAGCGTGCACATCCAACGTTTTGTAACGACGAGGACGTTTACTGGTGAAGAACATGGAGAATAAACGTGCACGCTGGATAAAAAGATCCAAACGTTTCATCATCTCGACTCCTTTCATGGCTCAAGTCTTTACCTGAAGTGTAACCGAGGTTTGAGTCCACGGCCTCAAAGGAAGCTCACGGTCCAAGCTGCGAATAAAAATGCTTTAATGCTAGCTGTTCCCCTCTGTTTCCAGTCTTTATGCTAAGCTAAGTTAGCCAGCTGAAGGCGGTAGCTTCAATTTTTTCAAGCAGCTTAACTCTCGTCAGGAAAGCAATGTTTTATTATGCTTATTCATAATATATATCCAACCACTCAATCTGATTATATCGTATTTTTAGCGTTTACTTATTTATTATACCTTCACTGTCTGACTATTACTGTACACTTGTTTTGTTTTCTACTGATTGTCCACTTTGCTGCTGTAATCCTGCAAATGTCCCCGCTGTGGGACTAATAAAGTATAAACTTATAACTTAAGTTGAGCTTCAGTTACAAATAAAAAGAAATATATTTCTAAAATTGAGTTAATCTCCAGACAATAAAAAGACTAAACATCGGGCGTCATTCCAGCTCCTTTCTGTTAGAAACCATGAAGGGGAGCCTGGACCCCCCCCCCCCCCCCCCCCCCCCCCCACACACACACACACACACACACACACACACAGACATGCAGCGTCCTGCCAAGGAAAACAAGGGCACTGCCACATGTCCCCGTTAGCTCTCTGCTGTGCAGACTCACAAAACCTGAAGAAAGTACCTGACGAGTCTTTGAGCGAGGAGAAGAGAGAGGGAGCAGCTGAGGACGGCTGGTTTCTCTGCGTGTTGTTGTGTTTCGGGGGTAAAAAGTTCATCCTTTTCTTATTTCTGGAGCTTTACACTGAGTCTATAAATAGACGGGAGGTTTGTCGAGTCGAGTGGAGATTTGCTGTCATCCTGGAAAAGATCAAGCGTTAAACTCTACAGACATTTTCATTGTTTTATGTAATAATCTCCTTCCTCAAACGTCTCACGTCTCTGTTCGGTCTAAAATTCCCCTTTTTTTTTGTTGAGTGTGTTCTAAATTTAAACCTGCTTCTGTTTCTTTCTTTTTTTTTTCTGAAGCAACGTATTAAATCACCGTCAGCGTGACTCAGACTTCAGATATTCGTGTGACGTTGTTCTCCGGCCTCAAAGTGTTTATCGAAGTGTTCATCAAAGAAGCTCTGTGTTCATGTTCACACATTCTCTAATGTAGAAAACCAGTCCATTGATCTGCTGCTTATTTTCTGGACTAATCAATTTGTTTTCTCGTCTAAAATGTCAGAAGAAACGTGAAGAATGCTCAAAAAAGTCTGAATCAATTTATGATCATTTGAAACATTTAAAAAGCTGGAAAAAGAGAATAATTAGACTTTTTGCTTCTTTAATTAATCGATTGAGTCGATTGACGAACCAATTAACAGAATATTACATTTAAAACTGAAAAAAATGGCTTCATTAGGATCAGTTTACTGTTGGTTTTGTTCTTCTCATGGCATGTGTTGATAATAAGAATGTAGATTATGTTTTGATGTCACTTACTTTAGTTCAGGTTCCTTCGTTGTTCCCTCAGTTTTGTTTGAAGGTATCAACAGCAAATATTACATTCCCATTCAGCTAAACTACATTATCAATTAAGTTTAGAGGGACTACTTGGTTTACCAAAACTGGTTATGTTGAGTAAAAGATTACGTTTAGACTTAAAGTATGTTTGGTGCGTAACTTTTAACGTAAAGTTAAAATACGTCGACGTTGAATTATGGTCTCAGATGGGACACGAACCTCGGTTTCTTGAGTGAAAGTCCTGCGTTTGTTTTTAAACAAAACAAACATAATCCGGGATAAAATACATTTCCTTCTAAACGTAATTCACAATTCAGTTTTTGTTGTGTGGGGACGTGATTTTTAGAAGACCAGGCTGTTTAATGAGACTCATTGGCTACTTGTTGGTAGCATTGTTAGCTAGTTTTGAAGCAATTTGAATCCCACTAAGAAAACTTATTTATACATGTTTTTATTTATTTATATTTAAGGAAATTAGATGTGCCATAGTTTACAGAAAGGCAATTACAGAATGTCAATAAAAAATTAGGTTTGTTTGGTTCGTTCAAGAGGAACTCAATTGATCATTCTGTAATTTTTCAAGCAAATAATAACCCAAAATGTGAAGTTCCAGCCTCTCAGATGTGAGGACTTTCTGTTTTTCCTGCTTTTACGTCACAGTTAACCGAATATTTTTGGGGTTTTTTGGACTTTTGGTTGAACAAAACAAGACTTTTATGACTCTGACTCAGGACAACAGACCAAATAATCTGTCATCTGTTTCTGCCTTTAGTTTGATATGATGAAAGTCTTCATAACTTTAATCAGGGCCGCCGCCTCCTGGTCTTCATCTTTCTCTTCGCAGAGAGCTGCCAAGAAAACCTGCCCTCTGTGTGTGTGAGTGTGTGAGTGAGTGTATGTGTGTGTGTGGGTGTGTGTGTGAACATCCAGTTAACTCGGTGACCCGAGCTCTTAAGCTCCGCTTCAGGAGCAGAACACGGGTCACATGGCGCTCGCACACACACAGGTCGGCCTTTAATCTGGTTTTTCTTCTGAGGAACAACAGATGTGTTGACTGCTAATAACAGAACTTCCTCACAGTGTTAAAAGGCTGAAGAGCTTTATTGTGGCAGGTCAGGGTCAGAGGTAAAGGGTCAGTTATGTACCGTTGCTTCAACATGTACATTCATGCACACATGATGATGTTTCAGCAATGTTTCTGGTTTTATTGCAACTTTTGGACAGTTATGGAAAATTAATCACTTCATTTGGAGGTTAAAATTAAAAGCTGAATAGATAAACTGTGGATGTCAACGACTAAGAGATGGCTCATTGGACCACGGACCGTAAATAAGAAGTGGACGTATACTTGTGGTGACATCACCGCCGTATGAAGCCTCGACCTCTACATTTTGGCCGTCGCCATCTTGGTTTCTTTGCAACAAGAAGTGACAACCGAAAGTTGAATAAGACAAAAAACAACATGAAGTGAAGACGCACTGTGAAATGTGTTTTTCTGAAAAAACCTCCAGATGTTTTTTTGTGACAGAGCCGAAATCATCACTCTTAATTATTTGCATTCTGACTGACTGGTGGTTTCACTTCCCCCCCCCCCCCAGAGGAAGCCGGTGTGTGTGTGTGTGTGTGTGTGTGTGTGTGTGTGTGTGTGTGCGTGTGTTTGACTGGGATTGATGCATTTAACACTAATGTTTATGTTTTGTTTGTTTCTTTTTTAAAGGAGACATTTTTGGGATTGAAAAGTGTAAAAACTGTGAGGACTTTGAAGTCGAACAAAAGAACCAGAGAAGAAGAAGAAGAAGAAGACGTTTGTGAAGAAGAAGAAGGACAAACAAACAAATAAAAAGCCACGATGGGGAGGAAAAAGATTCAGATAGCTCGGATTATGGACGAACGAAACCGACACGTAAGTAAATAAGTAAAGAGAAAAGACTCTTCACGTGTTGATCTCGTCTCTGAATCTTTGGACACATATCTATGACACGCTCTGAAATATTACATTTAGTAAAAATGTTACCGAAATCGCAATTTGGCACACGACAGTTTTCAAATCGCAGGAGGCTCAATATTTGTAAAGTATGTGTCCAAATATTATTTTAAATTAAATATCATGGTGCTGCAGAGACGTTCTGGTCTAATCTATTTTAATGAAAATGAGATTGATGATGTGTAAATTATCTTACAACCACAAAAATAACTAGAAGTGCTCCACCAAACACCGTTTCCACAAATGAAAATGCCTGTATCCACCTCGTGATTCGGATCAGCTCCATATTGGAATGGGTTCTTCCTCGGTCTGTGCTGCACTCCTCCACCAACTTTAATGAGACTCAGACCAGACTCAGACCCTTCAGTAATGCTGCTGAGAAACGGACAAACAGAAACTGAAAACACAACCTCCTAGGCGCAAGTAATGAGACCAGTTTTATCCTTTTTTTTAAAATAAAATAGTTTGATTCGTAGCTCATTAATTTATTCTTTAAAGTGAAGATGCAGCCAGAAAGACAACATCAAACTCTCATCTATCGTCTGTTCTGTTCCTTAAACCTTTTAACTGACATGTCCTTTTTTTTAACAATGTGTCCAAATGACATAAATCCACAAACACGACAGGACTCGCTGTACTTCCTCAAACTGGTGATGTCATGTGATCCTCACAAGAGGAGTTGACAAACTGAGTAATGAGAGCTTATTGTCAATGAACACACACACACTCACTCATAAGTCTTATCTGGGGGGGGGGGGTGTTCCTCTCTTCCTGTTTTGACAGGAAATGGAGGCACATATGCTTCCTGACCCCCCCTCCCAACCTCGTCACTGAACTGTATGATGCTGTACGTATGTATATTTCTGTGTGTGTAGTTTTATCTTCAAAGGACTTTGTTTATAGGTTTGAGCTCATTTTTACTACAACTTTATTTTCATAGCTCTGGTTATAATAACATTATACTTTTGCAAGTTAATTGCGGACATATTGGAACAATATCACTAAAAATAGGTCCGACAAACAAACAAGCCATCAGAGAATCGGTTTGGAATCAAACTTTTAAGGCTAATTAAACATATTTAGCAGAGAAAATAAAAGGTGAAAAGTAAGATTTAGTTGTAAACATCCACCACGGACCGACTACTTTAACTTTGACCTACAACTTATGAGCAATGAGGAATTATTATTACTAACAATCATTTTTAAGTTTGACCTTTCAAAATAAAAGGAACCAACACAGAAATACAGCAGCAGCCCATTGGTTTCCATTCTGTTCCAGTCAAGTATTGAAAATCAATTAGCGGGCTCTTGAAACTTTCATGAGATGTGTAATCCATCACGGTGAACATCAAGTGTGCATTTACTTTCATTATTCATGTGCGGTGATGCAGTTTGAGTGCAGATTGATTTTTAAACCGTCTGCACTGCGTCACTTCATGTTTGTACTGAAGTGAAATGAACGGATGGAAGAAAACAAAACACACCCGAGTTTAAAGAAACTGGTCCTGAGAGTCGACAGTGATGCTAGCAGCTCTGTGAGACTGTATTTAGGCTATGCTAAATGCTAACATGCTGATGTTTAGCAGGTCATAGTTCAGCAAGTTAGCATGCTAACATTAGCTAAATATCAGTAAACACAAAGAACAGTATTGGAATAAACATTATGTTGATGATGGCGCTCTAAAAGTCACAGAATATTAGTAATATGTAATAGGATATAAGTCAAAGTTGTAACAGTTCATCCTGAGGGGAACATGAATGTCTGCACCAAAATTCATGACAGTAAGTTCTATAATTGTTGAAGTTTAAAAACCATAAATGTGGTCAGAGGAAAAGTTTAGAGGATCACAGAAGATGTAGACTTCATCCTCTTGGGAACAAGAACATCTGTCCCACATTTCATGGAAATACATTCAATAATCGTTGAAATTTTAAGTCAGTAGACTGCATCCTCTGGTGACCATGAATGTCAAAATGTCATGGCAATCCATTCAATAGTTGTTGAGATATTTCCGTTGGAACCGCACATGTGGACCTTATATTTGCACAACAGGAACAGTCAGAGGATCACCAAAGTCAGCAGGTTTCATCCTCTGGGAAACATGAACATCCGACCCAAATTTAAAAAATTTCAGTTATTGTTGAAATATAATAATAATAAAAGTCAGTAGGATTCATCCTTTGGGGACCGTCAATGTCACAATGTCATGGAAATCCATCCTGTAATGTTGTCATATTTCTCTATGAACCACACATCAACCTCGTAGTGGAGCTAGAGGAACAGCCAGAGGATCCCCAAAGTCAGTAGGTGTCATCCTCTGGGGAACATGAACATCTGTCCTACATTTCATGACAATACATTCAATAATTGTTGAGATAGTCTGCTTAAAGCCATAAATATGGTAGATGAAAAGTCAGAGGATCAGCAGGCTTCATCATCTGGGGAACATGAGTGTTTGTACCAAATTTCATGACAATACATTGAAGAATTGTCAAAATATTCCCTTCAAAGCTATAAATGTGATGGAGGAAGAGTCAGAGCATCACCTAAATCGGTATGATTCATCCTCTGGGGAACATGACTGTCAATCATCCAACAGTTGCTGTGTAATTTTAATGAAACAACAGCATTAGAATAGTTTATTAAACATGCAATATTAATGTTGTGGTCTTCTTTTAAAAGCAGATATTAATGCTCCAGAATGTCCCTGTTTTAATCTGATCTAAATCCACAAATAAAGACGTTTTATTTAATTTAGTTTCCTCCGTTCTTGGTCCCCAGGTGACGTTCACCAAGCGTAAGTTCGGCCTGATGAAGAAAGCCTACGAGCTGAGCGTGTTGTGCGACTGTGAGATTGCCCTCATCATCTTCAACAGCACCAACAAGCTGTTCCAGTATGCCAGCACTGACATGGACAAAGTACTGCTGAAGTACACCGAGTACAACGAGCCGCATGAAAGCCGGACCAACTCCGACATCGTGGACGTGAGTAACACACACACACACACACACACACACACACACACACACACACACACACACACACACACAGTCGATTAATTGATTGGTCGATCAGCGGGGAAAGAAAAGGTAATTTTTTAAAAAGCAAAATGGCCAAAATGATTCTGGTTCCAGCTTTTTTTTCAGTTTTTTCCATGTTGTTTTGTTGTTGTTGTATTTTATAAATACTAGTCTACTAATTGATTTGATCAATCAACAAATCAATTTATTGAGTTATTCAGATTATTGATTAGTGGTTTGCAATTTTGCAACATTCATCAGTTCCAGCTTCTCTGTTGTGAGAATTGTCTTGTGACAATAAATTGAATATCTTTTAGGTTTTTCGACTGTTGGACATTTCAAGACATCACATATTAAAAATTTATTTTGATTAATTAATTAAAATGTATATAATAAATAAATAAAATGGACGTTTTTTTCACCATTTTCAAACATATTGATAGACAAAACAATTCAATATTAATATTTAATGTAGATATTTGCTGGTTTTATCCATGGTCTTTGAGTATAGACTGAATATATTTCGGTTTCAGAGTGTTGGTTTGATAAAATAAGACTTTAAAGACATTACATTGTTTATATAATGATTATAATGGACATTTTTTTACTATTTTCAACCATTTTTATAGTCAAAGCAGTTAAATATTAATATTAAACGTTTTCTTCATGTTGTTTGAGTGTAAACTGAATATCTTTGGCTTTTAAACCAGACGTCAGCTTGGACTCTGTGATTGTGATTATTTTTTTTTTCATAAAGAAAGCAGCGATTAGCCGCCAAGCTAACTGGCTGTGTGTGACAGTGTGTGTGTGTGTGTGTGTGTGTGTGTGTGTGTGTGTGTGTGTGTGTGTGTGTGGTCTGACCCTCGTT